>NC_045730.1:16100533-16368370 GCF_009834535.1 Camelus ferus
ATATTGTGAGATACCATTGGCTGTCCAAAGGATGAGGTAAGACCATAGTTACTCCATATTTCCTTCACTAACTACAGATTTTACCTCATCAGTAAAGACAGGCCCAGGAAAAAGTGTGCAGAACCCCATTTTCTTGATTGAACACAATGACATTCTTTTGCATAACCTCTAGGGAAAGAGATAAGACAGCCTTTTGTCTTTCACAGGCATGTTCAAAAGCATCCCAGTTCGCTAGAGGAAAAGATAAGTAAAGTGGACTGGAGGGCACTGAGAGGCTGAAGAACTTATCTGCTTCAATGCAGTTTTATCCATACAAGTGAGTTCATACATATCTTTGTATTTCACATCAGATGGCAACCTAGTGGAGAGAGATTTGGTGGTGCAAGTAAGAGCTGTAAACTTACACAGGATTGAAGAACAGTTTATTTAATTAATTTAATTACTAAATTTCAAATGCAAGGTCCCACTTAAAAGTAGGTGGAGGAGCCCACCTATATTTAAGAACAAAGAAGGTATCAGTGAAATAGAAACAGAAAAACAATGAGGAATCAGTGAAACCAAAAGATGGTTTGTTAAGAAAGTCAACAACATCAATAAAACTGATAGATTAGGAGCATTTGAGCACATTGCAAATGAATTTACGACATTTATACCCAAACATCTTTTGCAATAACCCTATATCAATATTATTCATCTCATTAATTAAGACATGAGATCTACTGTTAAAATTGAGAAACAAGGTTTCAAAGAATAAACTATGAAATAATCACAAGCGATTAACATCTCTGGGCTATGATGTTGCTAGATTTATTGGGCCCTGAGAGATAGGACAAAGAACAGGTAAGTTTTTATAGGAGGTTTGGGGGAAATTAATATTCATTCTTGTTGAAGGCAGGGCCAAGGCAGTAGGAAGAATTATGCCTTATGCTGAAAGGTGATTCTGATTGCATCTCCAGAATGTTTTCTCCCATTTGGACATTTGGTTGAATGTGCAGATTGAACTGTGACTTGCATTGAGCCCGCTCTGTTAATTCGTTCATTTTTATCCTTTATATACAATAAGATGCAAAGAGGTTTAGCTCTCTGTTGTCAGAAAGTATATACTACAGAACAACAGAGAAGTAAGGCTACTACTTGGAACATTTGAAAAAAAAATACCATGTTTGAGGCATAGAATCACACACACATCTGCATCTATGTATATAGGCATGTGCATAAGTCTCCAAATGGCTATCTGTGGCATTTCACTGAAGACAGGCAAGTGAGTTGGTGTCCAAAACATGACATATAGTGTAGAAACCTATTTTGGACAATGAGATGTGTGATGGCCTTCATGAAGCTATTATGGTAGTTGGAAGCCTTCAAGGTCCTGCTGCCCGTAATGGATCCTAGAATTGAACGTGTTTGGGCCTCAGAGTTATCCTATATGAGTCTCAGCCTATCCTAGAAAGTGTGTCCTAGGCTGGAAGGCCAGTCTCCTGGGACTCAAGTGTAGAGCATATGTTTCTGCTCATGAGTATCCTGGACAGTGGAATGGTTAATACTGACACAAGACCTTGGACCTTGGCTCTCACTCTCTTCCCATCTACCCTCAATTTCCATCAGCTACTTTGATCAGATTTGTAACCATTTTCCTTGTCTAGAACTCTGGCTGAAGTTGTCTAAAGGTCTAGATAGGATCCAGTCTGCTTGAGTGGGGCAGGTATAATATTGTTTACATTTTACTTCTGAAACAAGTAATTTTGAAAAGGGTGCATAAAGCCAGAGTGACAACTCTGCATATGTAAGTGACAGAGGTCTTTATGTGTGTGTGTGTTGCTTATACCTTTAGCAAAAGCATTGCTTTAACAACACAAAAAACTTGAAATCATCACTCTGTACTCAACATAAAGGCAAAGTGAACAGGTTATGAATGAATTAGTGGGTAGTAAGAGCGGTGAGTGTGAACATCATAAAAATTATATCAACTGAAATTTCTTGGAACATAAATAATGAGACTGAATGAACAATTTTTTTTTCCTCACCACCTTGATTCACCTCAGAAGAAACAAGATAGAAATACTGTCATGTGTAAGGGAATCTTTTCTAGGCTTATCATAATTTTGATAATTCATTCTTATATGTGATTATTCTCTCTGAACTGGATACATGATTGAAAACTGTAGTCCCTACTTGCTCTGAAGTGGCAGATCACCCTTCTGGGTATAAAGAACTATTGCCTTTACATGGATCTATGATGACTTTTTTCAGGAAAGACTGTGAAACTTTTTCAGAGGAGGAATCCTTTGTTTAAAAATTCCTAATATATCTCAAGTTGTCTGGTTGACATATTTATTTGATAAAATCATTAACACACTGTATTTTCCAATGGAAATCACAGATTTTCTCTATCCCCAAATGGTTCTATTTTCTTTCTCTTCTATAAATTTAATTTTCACACAATTCTACAAATCACCATCCTTAAAACTGGAAGTTATCTCTAGTTTTTTTCCCTCTTCCTAAGCCCCACAACCAACCCATCTCCAACACTTGATGATTTCTCCTTCCAGTTCTTTTCTTTGTTGGCCCTTCCACTATGTCACTTTAATTTTAAAATTAAAATTTCACTTTAATTTCTTATCCATCTTTTCACTCAAAGATGACTGTAAAAACTCCAAAATGATATTCCTGCCTCCAGGCTCAACTCACTCACCTGTCTGACACAATATTATTAAAGGAAATTAAATTCCTTTCTTATTCTTCATTATTTTACATAGCGTCCCAAATAAAAATCTTCAAAATCTTCCCATATTTTAATTTTGTCATCCAAGGTCTTCCATAGATGTCTCTCCTGCACAGGCAATAAAGAAGCCATGCAATCTTTTTGAAAAGACCTGGTTCTGGGGTAAAAGCATTATTTTAAGAAAATTAGGATCATCTCAGTTTTCAAGTGTGTTTCCATATAGAGTGAAGTTGGAGATAAGGGTTTTTGCTTAGGTGATTATGGTAGTAATCCAGGCATAGGGAACCAATCTGTGGCCACTAGCAGAAGCCCTGAGACTGGAAAGGAAGAGCTCTAGGTGACACAAGCAGAAAAAGAAATGAGGACACACAAAAATAGCAGGTGATGGATAGCATAATAACAGAAATAGAGAAATAATAAAAATGAGCCAATTTAGGGGCTAGAGAAGGAAAATTAATTCTAATTTGGCTGTTCTGAGTTTGAGGTGAAGGGATGCAACCAAGTAACAATGGCCAGTAGGTAATCCAGGACTGGAACTCAGGAGATGAACTTGACTGCAGATATAGACTTAAATTATCCCCCTAGTTAAATTGTTGAAAGCGGATAGTTTATATGTGGGAGAAAGTATAGATGAGGGAGAGCAGAGGTAATGAGGACTTATTTTGTAAATAGCTATAGTTAGGGAGAGATTTAAAAGAAAGAAATTGGACACAGGGGAAACAGTGAAGTAGAGGGAACACTGCATAATTTTGTCACAGAAACCAATTAAGAGAGGAGTTTCAAAAGAAGAAGCTGAAGACAAAGATAATGAGCAGTCAGGATGTCATGAAATTGATGATGAAGGCATTGGTGACCTCTGTAAGTGCACTGTCAGACCAGTGATGGGGAAGGAAGCCAGATTTCAGGATGTTAGAATGGGTGGTAAGGAGTAGAAAACTGGATTTTAAGGAACTGACAACAAACACAAGGAAAATAAGATCATAGCCTGAAAATTCATGATGGTCATGCTTCCCCCTCTCCAAACCAAGGAAGACTTGAGCTTTATTTGAAGCAGAAAAGAAAGAAGGAAATGGTGTAGATGCCCCAAAAAGGGGGGGTACTCATAACAGAAAGAATGAAGATAGAGGATATTTACTTGAGAAAGAATGTAAGGCCCCTCTCCTCTGAAAAAAAGCACAAGAACATAGATCTAGAGAAAAAAAATGAGTTTTGGGTGAATAAGGGGGTCATGTTAGCTGTTAGAACAAGACTGCCATGGAGGACGTGAAGAATGGTTTGAATAACCACTTGCTCTGTGTATACAAAGTTTAAAAATAATCCAATAACAGATGTGAGAACAACAATAAAATCCTGGTTGAACACAGTGGTGTGGCTTTTTAATGATAAACATTCAAAGAAACCACATCATTGTTCATCAACATTTACTGATATAGCCTCTGTTACTACTTGCTAATTAATTCACTAAGATTGATGAAGATTAAATTGGGATAGTGAGATACTGGAAAATTTTATTTCCTGATCCTACGCACTCACACTCAACGTGAGCCAAAGCCCTGGTTGTCAATGGTTACACCACTGTGATTCAGAAGAAAGCTGTTCCACATTAGTAAATTAGATTAAAAACACATTGTTACTTTCAACATTAGCAAAAGCCACATGGTGTGTTGCAACAAAGCAGAGGATTAGGGATCACAAAGTCTTTCCACGCTAAGCAAGGCAGCAGGAGTGGGTAGTCCTTACTCACTTGGACCTTGGGGCCATGAGAATTGTTCTCACTTAAAAGGCAGAATTAATTCTGAGGAAAGAGAAGAAAGGCACTATTTATCAGGAAGACCAGAAAGTGAGACACAGCTGAGGTAGAGATGGAGCTCTATGAAAGAAGTGTGAGGGAAATTGGTAAAAGCCATAATATCCTGAGAAAAAGAGAAAAGCAATTTAAAAAGTAGGAAACCAGTGGCTGCTGTGATTAACTGGCTAAGAAAGAGGCAAGAACTAGAAATCCGGTCAGTATTATAAGTTGAAATCTAGGACAGTTTTCTTACATTCATTTTTCCCTTTATTAAATAGGAATTGAATTGAAATTTGAATGTAGCTTCCCAGAACAAATCTCGAAATGTGTCCAACCCTGTTATCCTACTTACAAGGTCAATGTACTAATATTTTAACAGCACACATTTGCCTTTAATTTAGGATTACTTCAAGCTAGGTTATTACAGAGGAGATTCTTCCTGTATTCTTGACCCCTTAGTGTGGCCCATCCTGGAGGGGACATGAGTCTGGACACTTGCAAACAAAGAAAATGATCCTGAATCCATTCTGCTTTGAGCTTAATGACATACGTTATATATGCAGCCTTTAATTATGATAACAGCATGATCCCTCGTGTCTCACACATGTTGAACCAAAGATAAGACAGCAAGAGACTTTTCTCCCCAGAGAAATTTGATTGGTGTCACAGAAATCAGTAGAGTACTTCCTAACAGAACACTTTTATGAGCATGCTTTCAGCTCTGGAGACAAGGATGGACTACTGGAAGGGCTGGAAACATAACACACGGATTCTACTTAACACTAGCAATCAGTTTCTGTTGAGAGCAACTGCATCAGTGGCTCAGGATCTGAGCAGGGACTACATCAAGTAGGAAGCCATCTATTTCATTTAAACACATGGCAGGTAGCAACATCAGGAAAGA
This sequence comes from Camelus ferus, assembly GCF_009834535.1. Classification (NCBI taxonomy): domain Eukaryota; kingdom Metazoa; phylum Chordata; class Mammalia; order Artiodactyla; family Camelidae; genus Camelus; species Camelus ferus. The sequence continues at coordinate 16,105,949 of NC_045730.1, forward strand.
GACCAGGTATGATTCCTTCATGAACCCAGAGTGGATGATGGATCAAAAAGACACCTCAGGAGTGAAAATTTACGGATAGCTCAGAGGGAGAGGCTGGAATAGTCCATGTTCTAATTGATTAGAATTAGAGACATCAGTATAAACTCATGTTTATCTTAATGTTGATACTAATTTTTGCATGTGGAAATATTCATACACACACACACACACACACGTTAGATTATACATACATATTTCCTTGCTCTGTCATCTGAAGACTCAGTAGCAATAAAAACACCAGTATCCAGATCTTTGTTTCTAATATTTTTTTCCAGTAAAAGGAACTAGGGCCCTTTGGTGAAATGGTTAATTCTAGGACTGGAGTAGTGAATAGACAAAATGAGCCTGGAGTACCAGAAAATAAGGAAATACTAAAAAGAAAAAACCCACAGTGATGGTACATGCCAAAGGGACACAGGAGCCAACTAAAAGCACTCCCAATAGCCAAATAATTTAATAATAATAATAATAATAATAATAATAATAATAATAATAATAATAATTTGAGAGATAAATAATTAAATAAATTTAACCCAAAGTATAAAATAAACACACATGAGTCTGGATGGATATAAATAAATAATTGGGTAAATGAATATGTGAGGGGGTAACAGATCTCCTATGCAGAAACATCTCCTAGTAATTTATGTGCATACATGGCCCTCAAGGAGGGTAAGCTTGACTATCCACTACTTAAATGTGGGCTGGGCATAGTGACTTCCTTACAAAGATTACATAGCATGGAGAAGGGGGTGGTAACATTACAATGGGAAAACCTGATGAACACTACCTCATGCAGGTATCAATCACTTAGGGAGCTAATTGAGGCCAGTAGAAAGGGGCTGTGTTTAAGCAGTTTGTTAACTGTAGGTTGTGGGTTTTGTTCAGTTTTACTGTTTTATTACTTGTGTATTCTTTAGCTTTCCATTTCTCAGATAATATTTTACTGCAAAAATATTTGTGGCTCCAGATTTTGATCTATTTTCCTTAAAAAAATGGTTTACCAAGCTGCTAGTGACAGCTTATCATTAAAAATAAACCCTCCTGATTAAAAATCTTGATTGATATTGAGAGGGAACAAGGGATTTAACTAATCCTGTTAATGGACAAATATCCCACCTGGAAAGTTTCCTCATCCAAGGGCGAATAAATAAAAAGCATCACAGAAGTTTATGAAAACATTGTACAGCACAAATAATAAAAGAAAAGTTGCATGGGATGATGATAAATTTAGAAATGATTAAACAAGAAAATAAGTAATTTTAAAATGATTTTGCTTTCATCTAAATGAAATAAACCTAATTACTCACCCCCCAAAATGAATTAAAAAATCACTGAACTAACCTCCTAGAGGAAAATTAATTCCAATGACTTTATTTATTTATTTTTATTAAGTTATAGTCAGTTTACAGTGTTGTGCCAATTTCCAGTGTAGAGCACATTTTTTCAGTTATACATGAATATACATATATTCATTGTCACATTCTTTTTCACTGTGAGCTACTACAAGATCTTGTATATATTCCCCTGTGCAATACCGTATAATCTTGTTTATCTATTCTATACATGCCTGTCAGTATCTACAAATTTCAAGCTCCCAGTCTGTCCCTTCCCACCCTCTCTACCTCTGGCAACAACAAGTTTGTACTCTATGTCGATGAGTCTGTTTCTGTTTTGTAATTATGTTAATTTCTTTTTTTTTAGATTCCACATATAAGCGATCTCATATGGTATTTTTCTGTATCTTTCTGGTTTACTTCACTTAGAATGACATTCTCCAGGAACATCCATGTTGCTGCAAATAGTGTTATGTTGTCATTTTTTATGGCTTAATAGCATTCCATTGTATAAATATACCACTACTTCTTTATCCAGGTGTCTGTTGATGGACATTTAGGTTGTTTCCATGTCTTGGTTATTGCAAATAGTGTTGCTAGGAACACTGGTGTGCAGGTGTCTTTTTGTAGTAGGGTTCCTTCTGGATATATGCCCAGAAGCTAGATTCCTGGCTCATATGGTAAGTCAATTCCTAGTCTTGAGGAATCGCCATACTGCTTTTCTCAGTGGCTGCACCAAACTGCATTCCCACCAGCAGTGTAGGAGGGTTCCCTTTTCTCCACAGCCTCTCCAGCATTTGTCATTTGTGGACTTTTGAATGATATGGCCATTTGGACTTGTGTGAGGTGATATCTCATTGTAGTTTTGATTTGCATTTCTCTGATAGTAAGTGATATTGAGCATTTTTCATGTGCCTATTGATCATTTGTATTTCTCCCTTTGGAGAATTGCTTGTTTAGGTCTTCTGCCCATTTTTGAATTGGGTTTTTTATTTTTTTCTTATTAAGTTGTATGAGCTGCTTATATATTCTGGAGATCAAGCCTTTGTCGTTTCATCTTTTGCAAAAATTTTCTCCCATTCCGTAGGTTATTGTTTTGTTTTGCTTATGGTTTCCTTTGCTGTGCAGAAGCTTGTAAGTGTAATTAGGTCCCATTTGTTTATTCTTGCTTTTATTTCTATTGTTTGGGTAGACTGCCCTAGGAAAACACTTTTGAGATGTATGTGAGATAATGTTTTGCCTTTGTTTTCTTCTAGGAGGTTTATTGTATCTTATGTTTAAGTCTTTGATCCATTTTGAGTTGATTTTTGTATATGGTGTAAGGGAGTGTTCTAGCTTCATTGCTTTACATGCTGCTGTCCAGTCTTCCCAACACCATTTGCTGAAGAGACTGTCTTTATTCCATTGTATATCCTTGCCTCCTTTGTCAAAGATTAGTAGACCAAAAGTTTGTGGATTCATTTCTGGGCTCTCTATTCTGTTCCATTGGTCCATATGTCTGTTTTTGTACCAATACCATGCTGTTTTGATTACTGTAGCTCTATAGTATTGTCTGAAATCTGGGAGAGTTATTCCTCCAGTCTCTTTCTTTTTCTTCAGTAATGCTTTGGCAATTCTAGGTCCTTTGTGGTTCCATATAAATTTTATTATGATTTGTTCTAGTTCTGTGAAGTATGTCCTGGGTAACTTGATAGGGATTGCATTAAATTTATAGATTGCCTTCAGCAATGTGACCATTTAAACAATATTGATTCTTCCAATCCAGGAGCAGTGGGATATCTTTCCATTTTTTAAAAGTTATCTTTAATTTCCTTCACCAGTGTTTTATAGTTTTCCATGTATAAATCTTTCAAGTTGAACAACAAAAAACAACTCATTAGTAAATTGACAAAGGACTTGAATAGACATTTCTCTAAAGAAAACATACAATAGCCAATAAGCACATAAGTCTCGCCATGATTAGCCATTAGGGAAATGCAAATTAAAACCACAGTGAGGTACCATTAGAATGGCTTTATAAAAAAAAGAGAAAAATAAGTGCTGTGAAAGGATTTGGAATAAGTGGAATTCTTGTATATTGATGATGGGAATGTAAAATGTTACTGCTACTGTGGAAAACAGCTTGGTGGCTCCTCAAAGTTAAACAGAATTACCATATGATCCAGCAATTCTGCTCTTAGGTGTATCCCAAAAGGATTGAAAGCAGAGATTAAAACAAATACTGTATACTAATGTTCATAAGAGCATTATTCACAGTTGCCCCAAAGTGGAAACAACCCAGGTGTTTATCAACAGATGAGTAAGTTTGTAAAATTGTGACATATGCATACAGTAGAGTATGATTCAGCCTGAATAAAGGAATGAAAATCTGATGCAATCTAAAACATAAATTAACCATGAAAATTTTATATTAACTGAAGTAAATCAGATACACAAAGACAAATGTTGTATGATTTCATTTATATGAGTTACCTAAAACAAGCAAACTAATACAGAGAATAGAGCAGAGGTTATTAAGAGTTAGGGGAATGGACAATAGGGGGTTATTGTTTAATGAGTACAAGTTTCTGTTTGGAAAGATGAAAATGTTCCAGAAATGGACAGTAGTGATGATTTCACAACATTGTGAATGCACTGAATGTCACTGGATTATACATTTAAGACAATTTGAATAGTAAATTTCATGTGTATTTAACTACAAGAAGTGTATTTAAAAAAAAGGACATAGCAAACAACTTGAAGGGACTCCTCCTATCAAAGATGAGATAATGTGAACATCAAAAAGACTAGTTAGGGTAGTGGACTAAAATATGACAAATATATAATAAACCATGAGCTCATAATTGCATAAAAATAAAAATAAAAATGATAAATAAAAGGATAGCTAATGATTTATTTGGCCTATCATATAAACTCTATTTCATTAAAAGAGTTAATTAAGGAATGTTCTTTTTCATAGAAAAATTATAAGTAATATATTCAGACAGAATGAGATTAGAAAATTACCATCTTTTTCACTCCTCATGGAATAATGGATCTTGACAACAATGATTAAAAACTCAGCAATAATAGTTGAAAAGTGGAAGTGGAAAGATCAAATTAGCACCTTAACTCACTGATCAGTCTTAGCATCCTTAAGGTAGAAGCCCTGATGCCCAATACCATGCTGTCAGAAGAAGCACTGCCTTTGAGGTATTTTTTAGAAAGATGATAGATAGATAGATAAATGGATAGATAGATAGATAGATAGATAGATAGATAGATAGATAGATAGCTAAATTTCTTTCTCTGAAGTCCAATGTGGTAATCACTAGTCACATCTGTCTATTTAAAATTAAATTTAAATCTAATTTTTTATTGAAGTGTAGTTGATTTGCAATGTTAGTTTCAGGTGTACAGAAAAGCAATTCAGTTATACACACACACACACACACACATATATATACACATATATTTTCATATTCTTTTCCATAATAGCTTATTATAAGAAATTGAATATAGTTTCCCTTATTAAACAATATGGTCCCGTTGTTCATCTACTCTATATACAGTAGTGTGCATCTGCCAATCCGAAACTCCTAATCTATTCCTTTCTGTAGCTTTCCCCCATAACCACAGTCCATCCTCTATGTCTGTGAATCTATTTCTGGTCCATAAATAAAATTTGTACTTTTTTTTTAGATTCCACATTTAAGTGACATCGTACGATATTTGTCCCTCTCTGTCTGACTCACTCCACCTAATATAATAATCTCTTAAATCCATCCATGTTGATATAAATGGCACAATGTCATTGCTTTTTATGGCTGAGTATGTATATATGACATCTTTATCCATTCATCTGTCAGTGGACATGTAAGTTGTTTCCATGTCTTGGCTATTGTAAATAGTACAGCTATGAGCATTGGGGTGCATGTATCTTTTCAAATTATGGTTGTCTCTAGAAATATGCCCAAAATTGGATTGCTGGATCATATAATAAGTCTACTTTTAGTTTCCTAAGGAACCTCTATACTGTCCTCCATAGTGGCTGCATCAATTTACATTCCCACCAACAGTGAAAGAGGGCTCCTATTTCTCCACACCCTCTCCAGCATTTGTTATTTGTAGACTTTTTAATGATGGCCATTCTAACTGGTGTGAGATAATACCTCATTGTAGTTTTATTGATTTTTTCTTTTTTTATATCTCTATTTTATTTGTTTCCTCTCTGATTTTATTATTTCCTTCCTTCTGCTGACTTTGAGTTTTGTTTGTTCTTTTTCTAATTCTTTTAGGTGGTAGTTCAGATTGCTTTTGAGATTTTTCTTATTTCCTGAGGAGGACCTGTATTATGATGAACTTCCCTCTTAGAACTATTTTGCTGCATCTCATAGATTTTGTCAGACTGTGTTTTCATTGTCATTTGTCTCAAGGTATGTTCTGAATAACTTGTTGATTTTGTCGTTGACCCACTGGTTTTAGTAGTATGTTTTCAGTCTCCATGTAATTTTTTTTCTTGTTTTACTTTCTGTGGTTGATTTCTTGTTTCATTACCCTGTGGTTAGAAAAGATGCTTGAAATAATTTGTATTTCCTTAAATTTGTTGAGGCTTGTTTTGGGTCCTAGTATGTGGTCTATCCTAGAGAACGTTCGTGTGTACTTGAAAAATGATGTGTATTCTGTTTTTGTTTTTGCTTCTGTTTACCATTTTGTGTTTTGACAGTTTTCTATTGTATTATGCTTGAGGTCTTTCCTTTTTGCTTTTTGTGAACCTGTTATATGATTTTGATTTGTAGCTACCCTGGTTTTCAAGTATATTAACCCATACTAGGTCTACGTGCCTAGATAGTCATGTAAGTACCAACACATTCTAAAAGATCTGCATTTTTTACTCCCCTTCTCCACATTTTGTGATTTTGATGTCCCAAGTTACATCTCATGAGTATCCTTTTGCTGTTAATTGTAGTTATAATCATTTTTACAAAAAAAAATTTTATTGTTTTTAATCTGTGTACTGGCTTATTTAAATTATCTTCAATCCTTTTAAATATTTTCCTTTCCTGTTGCATTTTCCCCTTTTCTATAGATTATTGCTTCTTTTCCATTTGGAGAAGAATTTTCAGTGTTTCTTTTAGGTTGGGTTTAATATTGCTGTTTGTTTGTTTGTTGTTTGTTTTTAGTTTTTGTTTGTCTGGAAAATTCTTTATCTCTCCTTCTATTGTAAATGCTACCCTTGCTGGGTAGAGTATCCTAGGTTGCAGGTTTTTCCATTTTAGGACTTTGAATCTATCATGTCACTCCCATCTGGCATGCAAAATTCCTGTAGAGAAATCAGCTGATAGCCTTGAGGGGGTTCCCTTGTAACTGACTCTTTGTTTTTCTCTTGCTGTCTTTAGAATCTTGTCCTTATCTTTAACTTTTACCATTTTAATGATATGTCTTAATGTGTGCCTGTTTGGATTCATATTGTTTGGGGACTCTGTGCTTCCCGTACCTGAATATCTGTTTCCTTCTTTAGGTTTGGGGAGATTTTAGCCAGAACTTCTTCAAATACATTTTCAGTCTTCTTTTCTCCTTCTTCTCCTTCTCCAACCTCTATTATGCATGGGTTGACATGCTTTATACTATCCCATAGATCTCATATGTTGCTTTTATTTTTTTTATTTGTCTTTTTGTCTGCTGTTCTGATTAAGTGATTTTCATTATTCTGTCTTCCAGATTACTTATTTGTCCTTCTGCGTTATTTAGTCTGCTATTTATTGCCTTATCTAGGTTTTTATCTTGGTAATTGAGTTGCCTAATTTTGATTGGTTCCTCTGTATAGTTTCTAGTTCCTTGTTACAATGATCTGCATTCCTATCTGTAAACTTGCTTAATTCTTTTATCATTTTCATTAACTTCTGTTTGAACTCTGGTAGATTGGAGACATCTGTTTCATTGTTTGTTCTTTCAGGGGATTTCTCTTGTTCTTTGAATTGGGAGTGGTTTCTCTGTTTTTTTCATTTTACTTAAAGTCTCTGACTATGAATTTAGGAGAAAGAGTTACCTACTGTGGTCTTCAAGGGTTTTTTTAATGTGTGAGCATTCCTGCAAAGACTTTGTGAGTCCAATCTTTTTGGTGCAAGGGCTGTTTTTGGTATGGATGCCTGCCATGTCTTTCTCAGAGTGTTCTGTCTATTATCCCCTTGATAGGGGATGTGTTTGGTGTTGTAGTGACCAGAATCAGCACTGGATATTGGGGAGGACTCCCATGGCTGTCACAGCCTTGGTTCCCAGTTGTTGGAGTAGAAGCCCTCAGAACTGGTTCTAAGCTGTGGCATAAGGTAGGTGGGACTGGAGTACTCCCACTGAGAAAGGAGCCACTGTGTATTCCTGCCCAGGTTCTGTCCACTGGGGATGAGAATATGGGATTCTATGATGCTGCTAGCCACCTGGTGTGGTGCCAACAAAATCACCTGCTTCTGGAGTCACTCTTAGAACCACTCCACTGAGGGAGCACTCATAATCAGTCCCACCCCCGGTGAGTGTGCACTCACAAAGCCCACTTCTGCTGAAGCCATGCCTCACTGTGAGCACACTGACAATGGGACTGTTTCACAGCTCCTTCCCAGGAGTGCTGGTCCCATCCTGATTCCTTTTTGCTTCCTTTTCATCCTACCTAGTTATGTGGGGGTCTCTCTTACAGTTTCAGTTTTGTAAGAGATCTTATCTCAGCTTTAAGTTGGTATTCTGTGGGAATTATTCCACATGTAGATGTATTTTGATGTGCGTATGGAGAGAAGTGAGCCCCACATGCTTCTACTCTGCCATCTTAATCTCCCTCTGAATTAAAATTATTTTAATTTTTGAGAATCTGGTTGAAGGCTTCATGGTATCACCACAAACAACATTATTTGAGAGCCTAAAAGTTCCATTCAGTCATTTCAAAAGATTTTAATGGGGGCTTATTTCTCAATAAATCTGACTTTCTGAAATAGAAATTATCTTTAACATTTCTCCTTGTCTTAAGTGGTAATAATGTCAGGTGCACCATTCAGGTATTTATATGGTCAAATCATCAGGTTGTTATGATGAACTGCAGGATGAATTTAAAAAATAACTCGTTTCAAGAATAATGTACTGTCATGGCATTTTAGGCCAAGAGTAAGACCCCCACAAAATACTTGTTCAGTGAGTTAATCAACATCTTGAAGATTTCCTTTTTCAATCATAATAGTTTGAAACATTCATAACCTTTTTTGTACTCTAGTACCATCACATATATGAGCAACTAGATGATTATATTAGAATGGAGTTGAGTACCTCCACCTTGGGTAATGTGTAGACATTAATGAAGACAGGAGACCATTTACAAAACTTTCCCAGAGTTGAGCCTGAAATTTCATGGAAAAAATCTAACTGAAGTCTCCTTACTTACAGAATGAATGTGTTTTATTATAATACCTTTCATTTTTTCACAACTTCTTGGAGGTTAAATTAAACCATTAATGTGTATTATATGACAAATAAATTGCTTTTTTGTTTCAATTCCAAGTACAATTTCAAAAATAAGTTTACAGTTGAGGTTGGATTGCCTTCTATTTTATTGAAATTTTAATTTTCTTAAAAATTCTGTAATGTAATTGCATGATAAAAAGAAATTTAATAAGGGTGTAATTATTCCTTGATTAATCATGCAAATTAAGACCTACCTTCACAAATCCTTTGATTTAAGATGCTTTCTATGAAATCAAATAGTTTATTTCTTTAATTTCCTAGTTAAGCCCTCTAAAAAAGCTGGGTGATACTTACATATCTAGTAGCTTTTAACATCCAAAATGTTTATGACTAATAAGATGAAAACTTATGAAAAAAATGAATTCATTAAGCATGAACTCATTATGGCTAAAAATACATCATTTTTTTGTTGTTATTGATAACCCAGCCTTAATAATAATGTAGTAAAATTCCTTTATATTGCTTGTTGATTGTAGAATCCCAAGGAAACCATCAGATAAAAATACTGACTAAGCAGAGCTAAGTTTGTCCCACATATTGTACTGAGGATGAATACCACCTGGATGGGAAGGTAGATGGTTGGATACGTGCCTGCATGGATGAGTGAATAGATAGATGATAGACAGACAGACAGGCAGGCAGACAGACAGAAATGGATGGATGAAAGGAAATGTCTTGGTAGTACATCGAAAGTAGGAAGTCAAGAGAAGAAAGATTTTTTGGAAATTTGTTTTCAAGTGGATGAAGGTAGGAAGATGAGGGGATTGGACACATTTGTGACATGAATAGTTAGGATTCATGGATACAGCAAGATAAGGGTCCACAGTCTTGATAAGAAAACTGTTTTCTGAAAAGTGAGTTCTTTGCTCAAGTGAGCAAGCTATTGTCCAAGTAGGAGAGCAATTTGCCCACAGAAGCAAATTATTAGCCTGAATAAATTGGTTGGCAAGAATTTTTGAAGCAAACTGTAAAGTAATATGTTGATTTAAGGTTTTATCTTCCTGGAATAAACTGTCAAATCATGTTGGCACCAACTGGCCTTAAATCTTAGTCCCAAAAGATAAACTGTTGATACAGGTTGTATCAGTACTTACTTGAACCTGTTTTCCCTTGTATCAGGCTGTCCTCAATAACACTCCTTTAACAGGTCCTAAAATTAAGAGGTGGTGAATATGCATTATGGTTTAAGCCTGAGTCTAACTTCAAGTTGCCCCAGTGTGATTAAACTTTCTCCCACAGAAGAGCAGAAAAGCTAATGGTACATTGGGACTCTGAGACTGCTGATTGCCTGCTTATTCCAGCTGTCAGGCTGCTGTTTCACTGACAAGAAGTTTAGTGGGTCATGTATTTTATACTACATACTATCATAGCTAAAATGGGACATGGAAATACCTGGGCAGATGTTTAGCTTCATAGGGAAGAGCTTCACGGGATGCCAGCTCAAGTGAAACTGGAGTTCAATCACTCCTTTCTAATAATTATTGAGAAAACAGGAAAACTGATGGAGAAGGCAGAAGGAATGGTGGGGGTTGGACGCCCATGGCTTGAAAAATGGCCCAAACCTGAGTTTTCTTCATTCACGATTTAACAAGGCCTACTTAAAGGAATCCTTGTAAGTAGAAGTGAAATTGTAATGCAATGTATGGACCGTTTAAGATAAAAGGAACACTGCTAGTCTTCGTGTCTTAAATACTATACTGGACTGTAGAGAGGTGGCAGGAGTACACATTAAAGTCAAGTCTGATTTTCTGTGACAATGAATATATATATGTTCATGTATAACTGAAAAATTGTGCTCTACACTGGAATTTGACACAACACTGTAAAGTTATTATAAATCAATAAAAAATGTTAAAAAAAAAAGTCAAGTCTGGGAGGAGGAAAATTCGGTGGGGAAATATAGGAAATCATTAAGGAGCTTATAGAGTGAGAGATGAGAGAGGATTTTCCATTCTAAGTAACCTTGCAGGCACTTTAAGGCACTGGTTTATTCAGTTTCTATTGGCAGGTCTTTTAATGGCATTGTATGGCACCCTGGCCCCCAATTCCCCAAAGCTGTTCTATCCGAAAGTTACTATTTATTCCCCTCTAGAAGTAGAGTTGCTCCCACCTGCTATTTCTAAAACTACTATTAATAGAGCCCCCAAAGCACTCCTGTCTGCTGAACAAATCACAGAAATAGTAACGCATTGCAATCTGCTATGGAGACTTGTCAATTAAAATAATGGATCTTTAGTCACAAGTTGTTATCACAGTCTGACTTTAAAGTGAATGGATGAAGTATGGTAAGGGTAAAGGAAGGGCAATGACAAAGAGAAACACACCAGATTACTCCAGTATTGGGTGGTTTTATTCGGAATGCAGGTCACTGTGGAGTTGAAACTAGCTCAGTGGGTATTAACTCTCATGGCAGACCGAGAAACCTGGGAATTCTAAAGCTTCTTAGTATTTCTTTTTTAAAAAATAAAAATGTTTAATTGAGGTAAAATAAACAAACATATATGTCATGTATAAGTGCAGATATGGATCAAAGTTCACAAAACAAATATGTCAAAGTCACCAGTACCCAGTAAAGGAAAAGAAAAGTAACCGACCATCAAACCCTCAGTTTCCTCCCTTCCATTCCCAGCAAACCTCAGATGTATTTCTGTCTTTTATTGCCACGGATTATAGCTTCCTGCCTTTCTGCTTCTGTAAATGGGATCATATCACATTTACTCTTTTGTGCACGGTCTCTTTTGCTTGGTATTATGTCTGGTGAGGCTTATTTATATCGTCATTTGTAGTTTATTCATTCTCATTGCTGTCTAGCATTGCATCTTGTGAATACATCGCAATCTACCCTTTCAGCTGTGGAGGGACATTTGAGTGGTTTATAGTTTTTGGCCACTAGAAAATTATATTGCTGTGAAAATTCTAGTACATGTCTTTTGTTGAACATACACACACTCCTCTCTGTTGGGTATTTTACTAGAAGAAGAAATGGTGGCTCATAGACAGCATGTGCACAGTTAGCTTCAGTAGGTTCTGCCAGCAGTGTTCCAAGCCGGTCATGCCAGTTTACACACATAGGATACACAGTTCTTGAAGACTGCAGTGTGGCCAAGAGGCTCTAAGTCAAACACAGGGACCCAGATATAGTGGTGAAACGATGTCAAAGTTCTGTGGGGTGAAAGGAGGTAACTTTCAGGAGGCTAAGCCTTTTTTTCCTGGTCATGAAAATGAATATTCCCATTACAGAATTTTGGTCATGAAGTACAGCAAAAATCATCTTAAATTTATAAAAAGGGAAGTTTATACACAGAGGATAAATGTCAAAGGCCATCACCCTTAAACTCAAGTACATATGTGTATCTATGGTGTTTTTCCACAAGGCTAGATTGCTTTTTTGTTATGAGATTATGTGTACTGCTCTTTTAAGTGGCAATATCCCAGATTAGCTCTGCTGAATGTTTCTGTCACTCCATACATGTGCTTATCTTTGTATCTCCTATTTAGTTATTCATCAATTTGTTTCATTTTTCATTATCTGACTTCCTGACTATATTTCATAAGGGGAGAAACTGTTTTACTTATTCACTTTTCAGTATCCAGTACTTTGATCTGTCTCTCGCACAGAGTAGGGACTCAATAAACATTTTAGTGGGAATAAAGGAATGACCACTGAAAGGTGTTTCGTAGGTACATAGAAGGATGAAGATTTTAAAACAACTGAATCTGATGGGAACTAGCTTACATTTAACAATTTAAGATTAAACCCTTTATGGCAAGATATTTTGAGTCCATTGTTAAAACAAGTCTGTAGACAGCATCACCAAGAGTTGGACAAGCTGGCATATCAAGACTGAGGAAGTTAGATAGAATTACAAGAGCAAATTCTCAATGTTCTTTCCTGTCTTATTCTGAGTTACGATATTTGCCATTAGTTTCATGTTTCTTAAGTAATTAATCTGTACTTTTTTTTAGTATCTAATATTGTCTTCCAGTTATGGGGGAAGCTAGTATTTTGATCCATAAAGCAGCTGCTACATTTTCTCACTATTTTTAGTTCTTATGAGTACTAAGTTTAGATATAAAGTGTCAAAGTATTATTGCATGTATTTGTTGTTTGCTGTTTTATGACTGCGCATCTAAAGAAGTCATGTAATTTGTTCTTCTATTTCCAGGTATTTAGTGATTCTAGATACATAGCTCTCTACCAAATTCTTAAAATTTTTATGGAATGAAACAAAATAACATTATCTCTTTTGGTATCACACTGAAGCCTCGTATCCCTAAGCTTTAGCAATCTTATTTCTGTTTTATCCTTTCTTGTGATATTATAGTTTGAGTTTATGCCTAGCTCAGAAAAGTGCTTTCCCTTTTGAGTTTTAAAAAATCAAATGGCCTTTCTTCCCCTTGTTGCTCTCTGAGGAGGCTGCCCTCTGACCCAAAGGCACACTGTCCTGTCTCATGCACAATTATGCTGGTTCTGTCTTGCTGCCCCCTCTAATTTGCATTGTAGCTAATGTAAAGGTGGATGCTGTGGTTTGCAGCCACAAGAATAGCAAATGTAGAGGTGTTGGAAATACTGTCACAGTTGTCGGAGAGAGTCTCTGTCAGCATTTTTCAGAAGGAAACAGCAGGAGCCCTTTATAATGTAACTTTAATTATAATGGCCAAGCACCCTGGCATAGGCTGAGGTTGTGTTTATGATACACCTGCCAAGAATAATTTGAAATGCCTAAGACATGTGTCTCATAAGTGGTGTCACCCCCTACAGGTGCTAGGCAGCACTCCTTTCTTTCCTTCCTCTGTCCCTGGTCTCTGTTCCCTCTTGGTCTGGCTGCTCAAATACATAACAACTTAAAAGAAAATTAAGAGCCATAATCAATGAGGTGAGATTAACAAGCCACGCAGTAAAACCACCGTATATGTGACAAGGCTAATTACCTCCAATTTTCAAGTTGTGGTCTGTGGAAATCTAAATTAAAAAACACACAAATGAAATGGATCATTTCTCACCTTCTAATATTTAGTTTATTTGTGGAAACTTATATTTTGAATGTGACCTTCAAAAAGTCAGATCATGAAGCCTCAGAAAACCAACCAGCAGATGGCAATGTACAGACTTTCCTGATTGTTCTGTATAAGAGACTGTTAAATATGTTTAGTTTAGCCAGAGATAAGCTTTAATCCAAAAGAGAGCGAGTAAATTTACCTATTGGTGTTTCTAATAATTTTTTGCAGGTAATTTTGCATTTTCTTTAATCCTTGGGGATTATATTTTAGATAGTAATCACTAGGATTTCTAGTTCTTTGTTTTTAGCATAACTCCTTGGAACGTAGTTGCCTAGAAAGTTAAACTGGGGAATCTTCAAGCACTTTGAGCAAATTGCCATATTTGGGGTTTTATTAACCATAAGAAGCATTCAAGACATTGTTAAACTTCCTGATGAATTTATTTTGTACACTGCCTGATGTTTATACAGTCTACCGAAAACATTTCCAAAGGAGACTTAAAATATTTTAGAATTATACACTAATATTCCAGTAAGAGGAATATATGACTGTCTGTTCCAAGAGGGGTTATTTCAGTGAAGGAGTTAGTGAAAGCAAATGCCTATGCTTCCAGGCCATTGAGAGGCTAAAACCTGCTCTTCTCTCTTCAAACTCTTTCTCTAATGAGAACAAAAATGAGAAGTTATAGGATCTCCTCTTCCTCTCCTCTCTGAACACTGAAGGCACCTGTCGCTAATCAGGTAGGGACGGATGAAACAGACAGAGTTCATTATTGTAAGTTGATAATTCTGACGCTAGTCTGCCTCAGAACACAAAACGAAAGGTGTTCAGCCCATTATTGAATATGGCACAGCTCTTTCTCTAATGGAATTATAATCTGCTAGTATTAATTACCAGCCAGCACAGGAGATCTAATTCAGAGCACTATTACAGCATTCTTTTTCTCCTTGTATATTCTGCTAACTCATGCACGCCAGGGATATGAGGGGATACTGGAATCAGTAGCAGATGAATGATGGATGAATCATAAATTGGATTGTGTGTTGGTTTATTTAATTAGTTTATTAGAGTTCTCTAGAAACATCTAGGCACTGTGCAAAATTAATATATACAAGAATGTTTAGCTGTCCAATTAGGAAAACATAAATTAGTCATATCATCTATGCTGTAAAAACCACAAATGCCAGAAGAAATTAAACAAATGAAAGGCTAATAAAAATAAATGTTTGGCATGTGTTCTGAATGCCCTGTGTATGAAGGCAGTGAAGGAGCCTCGGTTTATTAAGAAGGCAACTTCTTTCAAATGAACCTGGTCATTTGGAATGGTCAACTTCACCTATTTTTAAAATGTATTTACCTGTGTATTGATTGATTGATTGGCTGATGATTATGAGGAGGTCTTTGCAGTAGCAGAATTTATGAAGTTTCTGATCGTCTTTTATACATAAAACTTTATTACAGAACTAGAAAAACTGTTAGAATATATCCTTTTCTTACATACTTATCTTTTTAGAAGCTAAAAATTCTACTTGGATTAATCATCTGTTTTGTACCTGTCTGCCTTGAAGATCATAAGCCATTCACTGAACATGGATCTCCATTGTGTTGAGCAGTAACTGTATTTAAAGGGAAACTTAATTCACATTCACAAGGTGATCTGGTTTAACATGAGCTACATAGACTCTGAAATGTGCTTTTCCTATCCAACAGTCAAATTTTTTTCTCAGTACTTTCTCCTTATCAATAAATCATTGAACATAAAAAATTACAGAATCTGGACTAGAAGAAAAAAATGAGTTAATTCAATGACTATATATCCCATGTGACAAGTTTTAGGGTTTAACCATTTCAAAACCTTCAGGTTTTTGGTAGTTATCAGTTAATGTTAAAAATGAAGTGACTACCCATCAGGAGAAAGAGGTGGTGGATTTGAACTCAGTCTTTGTTTCCAGTATCTCTGAAGATTAAATAACTAATTTTCATTTGCAATTCTGGGATCATAGGGCTTTCAGTGGCCCGGAAATATCTGTCACTGATTGTACCACCCAGCAGACAGAATTTGTGTAAAGCAGAGCAGGCGCTGCCCACTCAGAACTAGATGAACTCATGGCAAGTTTCTGGCAGAGGAACAAAGAGAAACCAGTGAATTAAATGAAAAAAATTGTCAGGAATTTATGAACCCATTGAAAACATGCACATAAGCACACACACCAAGGAATGGCTAAAAACACTTGGGCTGTTCTGAGTATCCATTGACAGTACTGAGGGTAGAATTTAGTCCTGTGGACAGCTCAGGAAACTCTTACCTGAATCCCTTACCACCAATCCACATAACTGCAAATCCAGCAGTAGATAGCTCTCTTTTCATTTACCTAAATGTTTAACTATTTCTTTGCTTACTTATTCTTTTTTTTTTTTTTTTTTTGCATTTCAGACTTTGCTTCTGGAATTTTTGAGGCATACACTTTAGCAGTTCCATTCAATAATGTCCATTGGTGGTGAACCTGCGTTTGTTTGCCTGAAATATCTTTATGCAACATTGTTCTGGGTTGATAGCTTAGCTGGAACAGAATTCTGTTTTTCACTTACTTGATACATTTATATTGCCACGTGATTGCCATTGCATTGCAGAATTATCATTTCTCCTAGTGGTGGGAACAATTAAAATATACTCTTTAGCAAGTTTAAGATTTATAGTTCTATTATGTTGTCTGTAGTCCCCATCCTGTCTAATTAGATCTCTAGGTCTTATTTATCTACTAGTTGCAAGTATGTAACCTTAAGTAACATCTCTCCCATTTCCCCATCTCCCAGCCCCAACTAATGTCCATTCCACTCTTTTTGTTCTGAGTTCATTTGCGTTTCCACATATAAAGGATCTTATACAGCATTTGTCTTTCTCTGCCTGACTTATCTCAGCATACTGTCCTGAAGTTCCATTCATGTTGTCACGAGTGGCAGGATTTCCTTTATTCTCATGGATGAATTGTATTCCATTGTGTGTATACCACATTTTCTTTATCCATGGATGTTGCGATTGTTTCTTTATCTCGGCTGTTGTGGATAATGCTACAATAACCATGTGATGGCATATATCCCCTCGATAACCTGTTTTCATTTCCTTTGAATAGATAGATCCCATCCCACAGATGGGATCACTGGATCTTACAGTAGTTCTATTTTTTTATTTTTGAAGAACCTCCATATTGTTCTTCAAAGTGGATGGACCAGTTTTTAATTCTGCTAATGGTGCACAAGGGGTTCCCTTTTCTCTGCATCTTCACCAACACTGATCTCTGGTCTTCTGGATGATTGCCATTCTAACAGGCATGAGGTGATCTCATTGTGGTTTTGATTTTCATTTTCACAATGAGGAGTGATGCTGAACACATTTTCATGTATCTGTTGTCCATTTGGCTCTTTGGAAAAATGTCTATTTACTTCCTCTGATTACTTTACATATATATATATATATAATTTTGTTGTTATTGAGTTGCATGAGTTTTTTAAAATAAATTTTAGATATTAATCCCTTATCTCATACATAGTTTGCAAATATTTTCTCCCATTTTGTACGTTGCCTTTTCATTTTGATTGTTTCTTTTCCTGTAAAGAAGCTTTTATTTTATTTTATTTTATTTTATTTTATTTTATTTTATTTATGAAAAATGTTTTAATTTTAAATCAAAGTACCAAGCAGATACTTGCAAAACAGCATACAAAGTAGAACTCAGATGCCTCCCGTCCCCAGGCTGCCTCTGAGCCCCTCAAATCGAAACCCAAGCACAGGACAGCCCCTGCTGCCAGGGCTGAAGGGGAGGAAGGGGCGGGTGCTGACAGCGAGATGGCTTGACCCCTAGAGCCGGTGGTCTCTCAGAGGACAGTGGGCCCCTCCCCACACCCTGGGGCTGGGGGCCCGCCAGGCACAGTGTCCGCAGGAGTGGCTCCGGGCACCTCCGAGCGGGCAGAGGTGCCATGAGGGCTGCGAGTCGACTCTGAAGCCTCCGTGGCTTCCATCTGTATGGCTCTGAAATGAACTTTCCACCCAGTGCCCCACGGCCTGCAGGTGTGGGCGGCTTTTGGGGACACGAAAGGTCTGACTGGGACAAAGGCTCCAAGGACAAGACACCCAGTTTTGTTAGCGACACGGCCTGCCACAGTCTGAGCCAGACGCCCACGGGGTCCCACTGCTGCGTGTATCAGAGATGAGGCTGGAGGAGAAGCGCGTAACAAACGAGGAAGTGACATCGCGCGGGAACCGGCGACCTGTGACAACGGCCGGCCAAAAGTGACGAACAAAACAGCCTCAGTGCTTGACTTGGGCGAGGGTGCTGAGGGGGGTCCTGGGCCCCTGACGGACACAGGACGGATGGACGGAGCCCAGGTCCCTTCAAAGTGCAAGGCGGACAGTGGCTTCTCTCCGGGTCTCTGCAGGTGACAGGAGGACCGGCGCGGCCGTGGGGACCCCCTGCTGCAGCAGCTTGAGGCAGGGTGGCCTCTGCCTGGTCTTCTCCTGAGTCCAAGATGAGAACTGCAGCTGGCCGGCTGGTCCACACAGCCTTCCGCGGGCATCTGGGCACCTGCTTTGCCCAGCGCTGGCCCCCAGTGCCCTGGGGCACAGTGTCAGCCAACGGGGTGCAGTCCACCTCCAGGTGGGGACAGGGTCCCGGGGGCTGAGGCTGCCACACTGGCCCCAGCAGCACAGGCGCTCGTGGGCCCCCATCGAGGTGCGTAAGCACTGGGTGTAGACCCGCTTTCCCACGCCCGGCCCCGGACCGACGCCCAGGGCTCGCCCGCCAGCACTCCCTGGAGGCCGTCCCGACAGCCCCTGTGGACAAAACACTCTGGAACCAGAGCAGACAGGGAAGCCTAGGCACTCAGCATCGCTTAGGCTGAAAACACAATCAATCTGACTCTTCCTAGAAGCCGACTAAGGAGTTTACTTAAAAACACCCACAGAGCGTGTGCAAGAGCCCGAGCCCCGAGCGCCTGCCGGGTGGTGGGGGGCGGTGCCCCACTCTGACCCGTGCTGCTCAGGCCCCTTGGCCCTCCGGCCAGGCAGGTGCCGGAGGCCTCATCCCGACTCCACAGCCCCCGTAAAGAAGCTTTTAATTTTGATGTGGTCCTATCTGTTTATTTTTTTCTTCTGTTTTTTGTACTTTTGTTTTCCTATCCAAAAAATTATTGTGAAACTCAATGTTGAAGAATTTCTTTTATATGTTTCCTTCTAGGAGTTCTATGGTATCAAATCTTATATTTAAGTCTTTGTTATGTGTTCAGTTAATTTTTGTGAGTGGTTTAAGAACAGAGTCTAATTTTATTGCTCTGCATATGGTTATCCAGTGTTCCCAGGACTGTTTTTAGAGGAGACTATGTTTTCCCCATTGGATGTTCCTGGCTTCTTTATCAGATATTAGTTGTCTATATATGCAAGAGTTTAATTCTGGGCTCTCTATTCTGTTTAGTGTCTATGTGTCTTTTTTTTTTTTTTTTTATGCCAGTACCATATTTTTACTAGTAGCTTTGTAGTATAGTCAGAAATCAGAAAGTGTGATGCCTCTGATTTTGTTCTTCTTCCTGACTGCTTTGGCTATTTGGGAACTTTTGTGGTTTCATAAAAATTGTAGGATTGTCTTTTTTTCCTATCTCTAGAAAAATGTGTTGGAATTTTGATAGAGATTTCATTGAGCTTGCGGATTGCTTTGTGTCACGTGGACATTTTAACAATGTTAACTCTTCCAGTCCGTGAACCCAAATGTGCGTCCATTTGTTTGTATTTTTGTCTTCTTTTAACAAAGTTTTGTAGTTTACATTGTACAGATCTTTCACTCCCTTGGTTAAATTTATTCCTAGGGTCAAAAAAAAAAAAAAAAAAAAAACGTTTACAGAAATCATAGTAAATTTTTGTCAAGAGAAAAAAAAATTATTCCTAGGTATTTTATTGTTTTTGTTGCAGTTGTAAGTGTGATAGTTTTCTTTTTCAGATGTTTCATTGTTAATTTATAGAAATGTAACTTATTTCTGTGTATTGATTTCTATACCCTGAATTCATTGATGAGATCCAACAGTTTTTTAGTTGTCTCTGGGATTTTCAATATCTAAGATCATGTCATTTGCAAATAGCCACATATTTACTTCTTTTTTTGATTTGGATGACTTTTGTTTGTTGTCTCTGATTGTTTTAGCTAGGACTTTCAGCAAAATGTTGAATAAGAGTGATTAAAGTGGAAACTCTTTTCTTGTTCCTGATCTTAAAGGAAACACTATCAGTTTTTCTCCATTGAGTGTGTTTGTCATATATGGCTTTTTATTATGTTGAGATATGTTCTTCTATATCCAATCTCTTGAGAGTTTTTCATCATGAAAAAAATGTATTTTCTCAAATGTTTTTTTCTATATCTGTTTAGATGATATAATTTTTACCTTTCATTCTATTAATGTGTGTATTGCATTTATTGATGTGTATATGTTGAACTATCCCTGCATCCAAGGGGGAAATCTTCCCTTTAATGAGTTTTTCACTTTAGTTTGCTAATATTTTGTTGATGATTTTTGCATCTAAGTTCTGTATGTTGCTCTGTAGTTTTCTTTTCTTGTACTAGCTGGCTTTGATATTAAGGTAATGCTGGCCTCATAAAACGAGTTTGGAAGTGTTTCCTTCTCTACAGTTTTTGGGAAGTGATTAAGAAGCATTGACATTAAATCTTTATTTATTTTGATATTTAATTTTATTATTATTTTTTTTTTAATGGAGGTGCTGGGATTGAGCCAAGTGCCTCATGCATGCTCAGCACGCACTCTTCCACTGAGCTACATCCCCACCAGCCTCAAGTCTTCTTCAAGTGTTTGATAGAATTTGCCAATGAAGTCTCCCTGGCCTTTGGGTTTTCTGTGTTGGGAGGTTTTTGATTACTGACTCCATCTCCTCACTCATTATTGATCTGTGCAGACTTGTTCTTTCTTCCTGGTTCAGTCTTGGTAGGTTATGTGATTCTAGAAACTTTTCTGCTTCTTCTAGTTTCTCTAATTTGCAGTTGTATAATTGTTCATTGCATTCTCTTGTGATTCTATATGTTTCTGTGATGTCAGTTGTAATTTCTCTTTTTTTCATTTCTGATTTTACTCATTTGAGTCTTCTTTTATTCTTAGCCTTGCTATAGGTTTGTGAAATTTGCTTATCTTTTCAGAAAAACAGCTCTTAGTTTTATTGCTCTTTCTATTGGTTTTCTGGTCTCTATTTCATTTATTTCCTCTCTGATCTCTATTATTTTGTTCCTTCTACTGTCTTTGGGCTTAATTTGTTCTTTCTCTAGTTCCTTGAGGTGTAAATTTAAATTGCTTATTTGCAGTCTTTCTAGTTTCTTAATAGTGCAATTATCGCTATAAACTTGCCACTGTGGAAAACAGTATGGAGATTCCTCAAAAGACTAAAAATAGACTTACCATATGACCCAGGAATCCTGTTCCTGGGCTTATATCCAGAAGGAACCCTACTTCAGGATGACACCTGCACCCCAATGTTCATAGCAGCATTATTTATAATAGCCAAGACATGGAAACAGCCTAAATGTCCATCTACAGATGACTGGATAAAGAAGATGTGGTATATTTATACAATGGAATACTACTCAGCCATAAAAACTGACAAAATAATGCCATTTGCAACAATATGACCATTACTCAATCTGTGGACAAATTGCTCCTGGAGAATGTCATTCTAAGTGAAGTAAGCCAGAAAGAGAAAGAAAAATACCATATGAGATTGCTCATATGTGGAATCCAAAAAAAAAAAAAAAAAGCATAAATACAGAACAGAAATAGACTCATAGACATAGAATACAGACCTGTGGTTGCCAAGGGGGTGAGGGAAGGGAAGATATAGACTGAGATTTCAAAATTGTAGAATAGATAAACAAGATTATACTGTACAGCACAGGGAAATATATACCCAATCTTACAGTAGCTCACAGAGAAAGGAATGTGACAATGAATATATGTATGTTCATGTATAATTGAAAAATTGTGCTCTACACTGGAATTTGACACAACATTGTAAAATGATTATAAATCAATAAAAAATGTTAAAAAAAAGAACTGCTTTTGCAATATCACATAGGTTTTGATATGTTGTGTTCTTATTTTTATTTGTTTTACTCTTTGATTTCCCTTTGACTTCTTTGATCCATTGATTGTTCAAGAATGTATTTATTAGTTTTGACATATTTGTAGACTTCCAACCTCTCCTCACACTGTTAACTTCTAATTTTATACCTCTGTGGTCACAAAATATACTTGTATTATTTCAGTCTTCTTTAAGTTGCTAAGGCTTGTTTTGTGTCTTCTCATATCATCTGTCTTTGAGAAAGAACAGAATTCTTACTTTAAAGTTATTTTCACTCAGAATTTTGATGGTGTTAGTCACTACAGCCTTTCATGTTTGCTGTGTATATGTATGTATATGTGTGCATATGTATATATATACTATATATATGTACATTTCTAGGAGCTCAATTTATTTCTTTGACACTCTGTCACTTTTTATAGTTCTTGATCCTAGCATAAGTTTTGGATTGCCCCCTTTTTTTCTTCTTTAAAATTGTAATTATTAACCTTATTCCTGTGTCTGCTAATTCCAGTACTTGACATCCTTGGGGTTCTAATTATGGCTTTTTGTTATTTACGCAGCTTTTTGGCCAATATTGCTAACTTCTTTGAGTGTTTAGTCATTTTAGGCTAAGAGTTTAAATTTGGTGTATCTCAATCTGTGGACAAATTGAGGGGCCTGGCATATGGATGCTTTCTTCCTGAGAGGTTATGTGTATCTTTGTGCCAGGCATCCATGGCAGCATAGTCCAAAATTAGTGTCTTGGTTTTATCTACTCCAGGCCACCCAAGTAAAGCCAGTAGGTAAGTATTTTATAGCCCTCTCTTTGATTCAATTGTAACTTTTGATGTCCCAAGCTTATGTGAAGACCTCAGTTCCAGTTTCCCAAGGTTGTGTCTTATTCCTTCTCAACCATCAAAATCCTAGTAAGCAAATGTCTTCAGGGTAGCATTTACCTTTTTTCCCCCCTTTACTAGAGATAAAATTCACATACCTTAGAATTCATCTTTTACATAATTCAGTGGATTTTAGCATATTCACTAGGCTGTACACCTATCACCACCACATAATTCCAGGGTATTTTTATTTCCCCCAAGTAACCCACACCCATTAGCAGTCAATGCCCATGCCATCCTCCCTCAAATGCTGACAACTACTAATCTGCTTTCTGTCTCTGTGGATTTGCCATTTCCAGACATAGCACATAAAGTGAATTATGAAATTAGAGTTTTTGTGTCTGGAATTTTCACTTAGCATAATATTTTTGAAGTTCATCCCTGTTGTAGCATGTATCAGTCCTTCACTCCTTTTTTATGGCTGATTGATATTTTGTTGTGTGGATATGTCACATATTGTTTATTCATTCATCAGCTCATGGGCATTTGCATTGTTTTTACTTTTGAACCATTACTAATAACGTTGCTATGCATATTCATGTACATGTTTTTGTACGGACTTTTTTTTTTTCATTTCTCTTGGATCTATGTCTAGGATTGGGATTGCTGGATCATATGATAACCCTGTTTTTAACATTTTAAAAAAAAACACCAAACTGTTTTACAAAGCAGCTACATCATTTTACATTCCCACCAGCAATGTATGAAAGTATAAATTTCTCCACATCCTTGCCTACACTTGTTATTATTTCTCTTTTTATTATTGCCTCTTTAGTGAGTATGAAATGGTATCTCATTGTGGTTTTAATTTTCACTTTCCAATGACTAATGATATTGAGCATCTTTTTGTATGCTTATTGGCCATTTGTAGATCATCTTGGGAGAAATGTCTATTCAAATCTTTTTCTCAAATCTTTTGCTCATTTTTAAATTAGATTGTCTTTTTATTGTTGAGTTTAAGACAAGCCCCTGTCAGATATATGATTTGCAAATATTTTTTCCCATTCTGTGGGCTGTCTTTTCTCTTCCTTGATAGTGTTCTTTGAAACAAAGAAAAATACTGTATGAGATCGCTCATATGTGGAATCTAAAAAACAAAAATGAAAACAAACAAACAAACAAAAACAAAGCGTAAATACAGGACAGAAATAGACTCATAGACAGAGAATACAGAATTGTGGTTGCCAGAGGGGTGGACGGTGGGAAGGGATAGACTGGGATTTCAAAATTGTAGAATAGATAAACAAGATTATACTGTATAGCACAGGGAAATATACACAAAATGTTATGGTAGCTCACAGAGAAAAAAAATGTGACAATGAGTGTGTATATGTTCATGTATGACTGAAAAATTGTGCTGAACACTGGAATTTGACACAACATTGTAAAATGATTATAAATCAATAAAAAATGTTAAAAAATTTTTTTAAAAAGTTCAATTTTGATGAAGTTCATTCTTTGGTCACTTGTACTTTTATGCCATATCTAAGAAACCACTGGGGTACTTCTTTACTTGTCAATTATGTTTTAGGTCCTTCTTTAATTTTGATCCTTGAGGATTTCTCTTACATTTGTTCAGGCTCAGGCAAGCATTTAATAGGCAGTATGTTGTAATTTTTTGCATTTCTAGATATGTTTTAGTGGGAGGGAATATCAGAACATCATATGCCCCTTATTTTCAGAAATGGATATGACAATTTCCACCACCTTAATGTTTGAAGTCAGTAGAGCACATACCAAACAGCACTTTCTTGGGAACTGAAGATACCTGAATTCAAATTTTTTTTCTGCTGCTTAATAGCTATATGCCTTTGAGGATGTTATTTAATCTCACAATCTGAATATCCTCATGTTAAAATGGAGATAATAATGAAACCTAAGTCATACAGTTGTGAGGGTTAACAAGATAATACATACGGCTGAAAAATTCTAAGAACTCAGCAAACGTTGTGTAGTATATCATTATTAGTAATGCAGTTCTCATCAAAGTGTCTTTAGAAACTGCATGTGTCAACTATATATATTTACCCATTTCTTTTCTTTTAGTAAGAGTAAGATATTTTGAGAATGCTACATTTTCCTGAATGTTAATTTATTGAGCACTCCTGTATTTATTAACTTGCTTTACAAAGAAGGACACTGAGGCTGAGGGAAACATACTGATGAAGTTCACAAAAATCAGTAAGTGAGTCGAACTGAGATTTGAACGCAGCTTGTCTGACTCTGATACAAATCCATTTTTACTAACTTAAGAATCCCTTAAATCTCATTTCTCATCCTGTGTAATTATTCTCCACAAGTCTGATCCTATTTTGTGTGATGGTTTTCTCTTTGGATCTGTTCAGTTCTACAGCTACTAACAATAAGAAGTTATTTAAATTCAAATTAATTAAAGTTGAATGGCATTAAAAATTAAACATCTCAGTTGTACTGGCCACATTATAAACACTTCCTAGCCACATGCATCTATCATATTGAACAGCACAGATACAGAACACTTCCATCACTGCAGAAAGTTCTATCAGACTACTCTAAATTTTTTTCGTTGAGAGAACTATATCATGGACACTATTGCAGCCTTAGTTTGCTCCATCATTGCCCTGCAAAATCATATCAGACATTTTTGCTCACTGCACTCTGCACTTAACCATATCAAAAATTGCAAGCTGGTGAAAAGACCTCAATGTGGTTGGCACTGGTACACTGACTGCCCTGTGCTTAGGGGAGTGAATGAGGTGCTGCTTTCCCATCTGATGCTGGTGCTTGGCAACCATTTTCTTCTGGGGCATACAACAGCATTTCAAATCAGAATGACTCACTGCCTAAATATAATTTTAAACACAGCTAAATGAAAGTGTATAAAAATTACATTCTCTGAAGAGTGAGCCCTATGTAAGCATTTATTTCTATTAGACAAATTCTAGTATTTATGGAAATTTACTGGATCCTGTAGATGCCAAGCCTTTCTTTTACAAAAAGAAAGAAGAATATTGCATCCATAAGCATTCATTTCAGTTTTAAAGAGAATAAGATATCGAATAGCAGGACAAGACACTATTAATAGACACTCTAATATTTGATGTATATCAAGTAAAGATCAAAGATCACCCTTTACTTACTGTTCTTAACAACAGGATTCCTGGCAGAGAAATTGAAACAGATTATAGCAAATATATTGCTAATGCCATTTACACAGGTGAGGATGGGGTAGACTTCTCTGACTCTTGAATCAATGATTTACTGAGGCTTTGCTATGTTTCTGTTTTAGGGGACTTCATGGTCAGTATGATCTTGATTTCAAGATAACTCATTAGGTAATAATGGAAGAGAAAGGGGATGAGAGCCTCTGCACTTAGGGGATACTAAACACCAAACTCTGATTTGGCATTATCCTCATTTTACCAAATTGGAACCGTACAACTTTTTTTCTCAGAAAAAGGAGTAGGATTTAATTAATTGGTCCTCAATGATACTGAAGTGCTTAGGAAGCATAGCACTTATTCTCATAATTTTAATAGCTGTGAGGAAAAAGTCACCTTTTAACAATGGAAGTTAATAAGAAGTAGCAGAAAATGGATATATTAAAGGAAAGGGCATCTTAAAGGAATGTTTTGTAGGGAAGAGGCTCATTGAGGACAGTGATGGGTCTGTCTTACCACCTCATCTTTTGCTACTTGCACAGCACCTGGCAAATACTTGTCACTCAGTAAATACTTGTAAGTTCATGTGATCAAGACAAAAGAGAGAAATCCTAAATCTTATCTTAAGACATTTGGCCTTTCTCACCATTATTAGAAAGCATAGAAGATAACTGCTATTTAGTTGATTATAAGTGTGTCAAAATGGATGATGGGTTGTGGTCTGCATGGAACATAGAAAAAGAAATATAAAGCTTAGAAAATGTTAAAGTGATGTGTCAGCAACACTAATGGGGGTGGGGTGGGGTGGGAAGTAGCACTCTGGTGTAAATGACCCAGAATGGACAGTTCAATTCATCTCTGAACAGAAACATCTTCAAGGAAGGATGGATAGTTCATAAAGGCTGTAATTATTTGATGGAAATATTTCATAAGAATGAGTATATGATTTTCTCTCCTTTACTTCATTACTCGTCACCCGAATTCATATTTGATTTTCCCATGTTAACCATCATGGAGGCCACATACTCTAAATACATGGCTATTCTGACTATTTCTTTTCTAATGATTATTTTATAAATCAGCTTTCTCTTTTATATGTCAATCTCTTCTGTCTTGGGTTAATGTAACTTAGTTCTCCCTAAACTGATCATTCTCCAATGAACTAATGACCAAAGACTTCTAGGCCGGGAAAAGTTGGGGGACCCTTAATCTATGGTGACTCCCAAGGTGCAGAAATGCAATAATACTCAAAGAAGCAACTACTTTCTTTGTTTTTTAATCAGTGTTCTTCTGTAATTACACCATGACTGACATAAAATGAAAAATCAGCTCCTGGCTTCCAGTCCTGACATATAAAGAGCTTGGAAGACTTTACTCCTTCTTCCAAATACACGGAACAAAGCTGAACAAACTGAAAATCAACAACTCTTCCTAGATACATCAGAGAATTGAAGTCACAGGGCAAATTGCTGCCCTGAACACTGGAGAAATGGGCAAATATTGAGAATCACGGTTTTTTGGGAGCAGGCATAGCCAGAAGCCAGCAATTGGTAGGAAAATTTAAACACTAATTTTTTTTTAATTGCTGGAGATTGAGTGTGGAATAGCTTGAGCAATTTAAAAATACCTGGGGTCCCAACCTGAAAAGGCATCCACATTTTCATGAGTTTTACCTCCAGGAACTCAGGGTGAAGATCAGAGGAAATGTCTCTCCTGTTCCCATGAGGCAGAGGAAAAGTAACCATTTTGAATTACATCCAGATCATACTGTTCTCCTTAACAAAGGCCTGCCCTTATAGAATAATACTTTACCATTCTAACCAACATCAGAT
Source organism: Camelus ferus (assembly GCF_009834535.1). Taxonomy (NCBI): domain Eukaryota; kingdom Metazoa; phylum Chordata; class Mammalia; order Artiodactyla; family Camelidae; genus Camelus; species Camelus ferus. Next base: position 16,133,777 of record NC_045730.1, read on the forward strand.
TTAACATAGCCTAACTGATTTGGAGGAGGGGAGATGCCCAACTGCAGCCCTCTCTCTAGCTATCTGTGTGACTCAAAGTGAGTGGTAAGGGAGAGCCAATAAGTACATGTGAACATCATAGCTAAGGGGCACAGGCTCACTAAAAGGCTGAGACCTAATTGTAAGACTACAGAATGCTTCCCTTCCCACACCTTACTACCACATCAACAGGGCTCCTATATTATAGTAGAGGATTCCAACAGAAAGAACTGCTAGAATCAGATTCTATTTAAGAAGGAGTCTATAGGGAAAACCAAAGACAGTAAGGGAGATAAAACTAAAGGAAATTGTAGCCAGCATCTGCAACTGTTGCAAGCAATAAATACAGCCAGCTAAACATAAAATCTTACACTAAAGGTCTATTTCCCCCAGTTCCTTTAATTTAATACATCACATCAAGCTTTCAACAAAAAAATCACAAGGTAAAATAAAAGGCAAAGAAAAAAAACATATTTGGTAGAAGCAAAGTAAGCACCATAACTAGACACAGATATGGCAGAGGTTTTGAAATGATCTGAGCAGAAATTTAAAATAAATATGATTACTATGCTAAGAAGTCTAATGGAAAAGGTGGGCAATATGCAAGAACATATGAGTAAAGTCAGCAGATACATGAATACTCTAAAAAAAGACTGAAAAAGGAATGCTAGAAATCAGAAGTACAGTAAGACAAGTAAAGAATGTCCTTGATGAGCTTCTCAGTAGACTAGACATGGCCGAGGAGAGAATCAGTGTGCTTGAAGATATGTCATCATTTACCTTCTCACCCTGAAAGACAAAGAGAAGAAAAAGAAAAAAAAAAAAAAAGGAAGAGAATAACTAAGAACTGTGGACAATTTCATAAAGGCAGTATATGTGTAAGGGAACTACTGGAATAAATAAACAGAAAGAATATTTGAAGTAATAATGGCTAATAATTTCCCCAAATTAATTACAGATGTCACCAAGCCACAGATACAAGAAGCTCAGAAAATGCCAAGTAAGATAAATACCCAATCTCCACCTAGTTATGTGATAGTCAAACTGCTGATAATCAATGCTAAAGAGAAAATTTTGAAAGAAGCCACAGGAGGAAAAACCTTAAATACAAGGAACAAAGATAAAAGTTACATCAGACTTTTCTTTAGGAATCTAGGAAGTAAGAAAGAATGGAGTTAAATATTAAATGTTGAAAGAAAAAAAAAAAAAAACCACTGTCCTCGAATTATGTATTAAGGGATAGTATCCTTTAAAAGTGAAGAAGAAAAATACTTTTTCAAATAAATAAAAATGGAGAGGATTCATCACCAGTAGACTTGCCTTGCAAGAAATGTTAAACAAAATTCTTCAATGAGAAGAAAAATAATACAGACCAGAAACTCAGATGTACATAAAGAAAGCAAATACATTAGAGAAAGAATAAATGAAAATAAAAATTTTTAAATTTTATTATTTTAATTGCTCTAACCTGAGAGCAGTTTGTTCAAAATAATAATAGCAACAATGTATTAATTGATTGTAACTTATAAATAAGTACAATAAATGACTGCAATGGAATAAAATACAAAACAGAAGAATTAGGAATACTCTATTATAAATTGCCTGCACAACACATGAATTGTATAGTGTTATTTGAAAGTGTATTTAAATTAGTTGTAAATGTATATTTTAGACTTTAGGACAACAACTAAATGTTTTTAAAAGTATATTGATATGTTAAGAAAATAAAGAAAATAGGATAGTATAAAATGCTCAATTAAAAACAAAGAAGGCAGAAAAAAGTGGAGATTAAAATATAAACAATGAACAAAGACAATAAATAGACAATTTGCAAATAACATAGATATTAATTCACCTGTATCAAAAATCTCTTTAAATGTGAATAATCTAAACACACCACTTAAAAAACAGGTACTGTTTTAAACGGTGCCAAACTATATGTTGTCTATGAGAAACCCACTTTAAATATTAAAAAAAAAAAAAACCCAAATAGATTAAAAGTAGAGGGGTAGGAAAAGATCTACCATGTTAACAAATAAACAGAAGGGTGGAGCAGCTATGTTAATTTCAAACAAAGCAGACTTCAGAACAAGAAAAATTGTCAGAGATAAAGAGAGGCATTAAATAATAGTAAAAGGGGTCAGTTCTTCAAGAAAATGCAATAGTCTTAAATGTGTTTGTGCCTAACAACAAAGAATTAAAATAAATGAAACAAAATGTACAGAACTAAAAGGAAAATAGACAAATACACTATTGTAGTTGAGAATTAAATATCCTGCTACCAGTAAATAACAGATCTAGCAGGCAGAAAATCAGTAAAGATGTAGTTGAACTAAATGGCACCATCACTCAACTGAATCTAACTGATATTTATAAACTATTTTATCTGACAAGAATGGAATACATATTCTCCATAAACTTACTTGGTCATTCACTGAAGTAGATGATATTTGGGGTCATAAAACACATCTTAACAAAATTGAAAAAAATAGGTACAATACAAGATATGCTCTCAGACCACAACTGAGTTAAAGTCAATAATACAAAGATACTTGGAAAAAATCCCCAAATATTTGAAGATTAAACAGCACACCTCTAAATGTCACATGGATCAAAGAAGAAGTCTCAAGATAATTTAAAAAAATTTTTTGAATTAAATGAAATGGAAATACAGTTTATCAAAATTTATGGGATGCAGCAAAGCAGTGCTTAGAGGGAAATGTGTAGCATTAAATTAATATAATAGAAAAGAAGAAATAACTAAAACCAGGAATCTAATTTTCCATCTGAGAAAACTAGAAAAAGAGGAGCAAATTAAATCCAATGTCAGTAGAAGGGAAAAACAAAAACAAAAAATAAACAAACAGTGTAGCTATCAATGAAATTAAAAACAGGAAATTAATAGAGAAAAATCAATGAAACCAAAAGCTGATTCTTTGAAAAGATCAGTAAATTGATAAATCTCTAACCAGTGTAACCCCCTACCCTCCAAGAAAAGAGTGAAGACATAAATTACTAATATAAAGAATAAAAATGTGGTCACCACTAATGACCCCTTAGACAGTAAAAGAGTAATAAAAAATATGAAAATTCTATGCCCACAAATGTAAAAACTTAGGTGAAATGGACCAATTACTTGAAAGATGCAATCAAGCAAAATTCACACAAAGAGAAAAAGATGAGTAATAGGCCTATATTTATTGAATAAATTGAATCAACAATTAGCCTCCCAAAAGAGAGAGCACCAGGCCAGGATGTCTTCCCTGGTGAGCTCTAACATAAGTTAGGGAATAAGTGACAGCAGTTCACATATTCACTTCCAGAAAATAGAAGCAGATAAAACATTTCTTAATTTCTTTTATGAGCCCAGCATTACCCTAATAACCAACCCAGAAAAAATTTTATTGGAAAGGAAAGTTACAGACTAATATCTTTCATGAACATAGATGCAAACATTAGCATCTAAAGAAAACATTAGCAAATCTAACTCCACTATGTATAAAAGAAATTAGACACCATGAAAGAGTATGATTTATTCTAGGTATGTAAGACCAGAACAATATTTGAAAATCAGTTAATGTAATCCATCCATCAACAAGCTAAAGAAAAAATCTCTATATAATTATTTCCAAAGGTGCAGAAAAAGAAATAAAAGACTGGGAAGGAAGAAATTAAAGTGTCCTTGTTTGTGGAGGACATGATTGTCTACATAGAAAATATCAACAAATCAACAACAAAGAAACCCTGAAAACAGTAATTATAGCAGATTTTCAGAATACAAGGTTAATATTGAAAAGTCAGTTGCTTTCCTATATATGAGCAATGAACAATTGGAATTTGAAATTAAAAACAGAACATTGTTTACATTTGCACCAAAAAATGAAATACTTCAGTATATATAAATCTAATAAAATATGCATAAAATCTATATGAGGAGAACTACAAAATGTTGATGAAAGATATAAGAAAATTCCATCTAAATAAATGGTCAGACTGGAAGACTCATTATTGTTAAGACATCAGTTCTTCCCAGTTTGACTTATAGTTTCAATGTAATTCCAATCAAAATCCCAGAATGTTACTTTGTGGATAATGATGAACTGATTCTCAACTGTACGTGGAAAGGCAAATCAGAATAGCCAACATGAATATCACCACTCAAATTCAGGGTTTACTATAAAGTTATAGGGTTTACTATAAAGATTCTGTATGGTATTGGTGAAAGAAGAGACAGATCAGTGGAACAGAATAGAGAGCTCAGAAATAGACCCAAACAACAACATCAACTGATCTTTCACGAAGGAGGCAAGGTGATTCAGTGAAAAAAAATATCTTTTCCAAAAATGACTTTGTAGCAACTGAACATTCATATGCCAAAAAAAGAATCTACACACAGACTTTATATATATATTTTTGCAAAAAGTAACTCAAAATTGATCGTACATAAATGTAAAATGCAAAGCTATAGACGTTCTAGAAGAAGTATAACAAATCTAGATGATCTTGGGTTTGGCAATGAGTCCTCAGATAAAATATCCAAATCATGATCTATGAAAGAAAAAAATTGATATTGTACTTTGAAATTAAAAACATCTACACTTTAAAAAGACACTGTTGAGAGATAAGATAAGTCACAGACAAGGACAAAATATTGGCAAAATACGTATTTGTTAAAAGACTGTTATCCATAGTATACAAAGAACTTTTAAAACTCAACAGTAAGAAAACAAGCCAATTAAGAAATAAGCAAAAACCTAGAAAAGAGACTTCAACAAAGAAGATATACAGATGGCATGTAAGCATATGAAAAGATGCTTAATGTCATATGTTGTTAGGGAAATAAAAGTCACAACAACCATGGGATACCACCATATTTATCAGAATGGCTAAAATTCAAAAGACTGGCAACATCAAATGCTGTTGAAGATGTACAGCCCCTGAAACACTCATTTATTGCAGATGGGAATGTAAAATGGCACAGCTACTGTGGAAGACAGTCCAGCAGTTTCTTACAAATCCAAACCTAGTCTTAACATATGATCCAGCAATTGCATTTCTAGGCATTTACCCAAAATGAATTGAAAACTTATGTTGTTACAAAAATCTGCATGAAAATATTTGTAGCAGCTTTATTTATAATAATCAAAAATAGAATCAAGCAAAGTGTCCTTCAACAGGGGAATAGATAAACAAGGTGCATCCACACAATGGAATATTATTCAGCACTGAAAAGTGAACTAGTAAGCCACGAAGGTAGATGGAGGACATTTAAATATATACCGCTAAGTGAAAGATGCTGATCTGAAAGGATCCTTCCAGTGTGATCAACTATATGATATTCTAGAAAATGCAAAGCTATCAAGAGAGTAAAAAGATTACTGGTTGTCAGACATTCAGGGAGAGGGAGCATTGATAAATATGTGGAGCACAGGGCACTTTTAGGGCAGTGAAACTATTCTGTATGATACTGTAATGGTGTATATATGACATGCATTTGTCAAGACCCATAGAACAATACAACACAAAGAGTGGACTCTAATTAAAACTAATAAAGTATCAAATTTAGTTTATCAGTTATAGTTAATGTGCCATACTAATGCAAAATACTATTACTAGGAGAAACAGTGCCTAGAAGTGCAATATGTGGAAAAAATGTGTATTTGGGATCTCTTTGTATTTTCTGTGCAACTTTTCTATAATCCTAAAGCTGCTCTGAAAAATAAACTCTGTAAGTTAAAAAAAAATTAGTCCCATGACTATTAGAACTAGTTGAATTATTTTCATGGTATAACTTTAAAACAATGACCAATGAATAACATTCAGTGAGTTACATGTAATCTGTCATTCTGATGTACTAATCACTTGAAAGAATTAACAGCAGCCCCTGATGATGTCTGGCTCATAACAAAAAGAGAGTTGGGAATAAGAATCTGGCTCAAATATGATTTCCTGCATCATCCCACCTTCAATGCTGTCTGCCAATATGACTAATTGCTTAAGTAACTAGATTTAAAGATTTTTTTCATGATTGCATTTAGTGAAAAATTTGGGAACTTATGTATAACTATTATACATTTCATGATCTGGTAGTATCACTGAAAAAAGAATTAAAAAGAAAATCTATTACTAACCTACAAGGAAGTGCTTCCGTGCCAATAACAATGTACTGTCTTGCCTGCACACCCCAAAATTCAACCTGTTCACTTCTCAAAATAGTAAAAATATTCACACACAGCTGTCAGCATAAACAAAACTGTGCTCTCTGCATCACAGAGAGAGTGTTTGTAGAAACTAAAACACAAGCGTGGCTGAGTCTGTCTCTACACAGGTTTAAAAAGTTATCATTTATATAAGAATCAGCAGTATACAGCATGTTTAAAAAATTTGAAATAAAAATATATAGCTAAAGGCTTGCAGCTGAAACAAAAAATTCTGAGATATTATCTAACTGAAAATAGATTTTAAAGCTTATGGTACAACTTTACCAATACATCATATCACATAGGTAGTCCCTAACCATCATGTAACATGTGTGTGTGTGTGTATAACATAGCAGAATCCTTGGAAGTTAGCGGTCACAAAAAACACACTTATTATCTCTGATAAAGTTCAAGGACATTTAAGAGTTGGTAGAATGAAAAGACCATTGATTAACCGTTAGCAAATAGAGATACTAGCTTCACTCACATCCATCTTCAGCTAGACATATAGCCTTAAGCAAGTCATTTGGACTTTATGAGACTCAATCCCTAAAGAAGAGGCAATTATACTTATTGTGATAATCAAATGAAGTAATAAATGGAATATAAATGAATGTTATTAAACACCTATAAGAATGCCTGGTAATAAATGAATCAATTTTCTTTTCTATTGATGGCTAGATAAGGCAATTTTGGTTTTGGTATGGAATTTTTTGGATTTATTTATGTATTTATTTTACAATATCATAGTTTTTAAATTGAAGGATAGTCAATATACAATATTTTATGTTACAGTATACAATATAGTGATTCACAATTTTAAAGGCTATACTCCATTTATAGTTATTATAAAATATTGGTTATATTCCCCATGTTGTACAATACATTCTTGTAGCTTATTTTATACCTGATAGTTTGTACATTTTAATCCTCCACCTCATCTTGTCTCTCCCCCTTCCACCTCCCCACTAGTAACCACTAGTTTCTTCTCTACATCTGTGAGTCTGTTTCTTTTCTGTTATATTCACTAGTTTGTTGTATATATATTTTTTAGATTCCACAAGTAAGTCATATCTTACACTATTTGTCTTTCTCTGTCTGACTTATTTCACTTAGCATAATGCCCTCCAAGACCATCCATGCTGTACACCAGAAACTAATACAACATTTAAAATCAACTGTACTTCAATTAAAAAGCAAACAAACAACCCACTTAAAATATAGGCAGAAGAACTGAACAGACATTTTTTCCAAAAGAGGAAATGCAGATGGCCAATAGGAACAGGAAAAGTTGCTCAACATCACTAATATCAGGGAAATGCAAATCAAAATCACAATGAGATAGCATCTCACACCTGTCAGAATGACCATCATCAAAAAGAACCACATAACAAATGTTGGCAAGGATGTGGAGAGAAGGGAACCCTTGTACACTGTTGGTGGGAATGTAAATTGTGGCAGCCACTGTGGAAAACAATATAGAGGTTTCTCAAAAACCAGAAAATAGAACCACCATATGGCCCAGCAATACCAGGTTTTGGTAGTAGTATTTTTAAGAAAAAAGTAAGTTTAGAGGAAGGGACAGAATGATGAATAGGTACAGTATAAGGGGATTTTTAGGACAGTGAAACTATTCTGTTGATACTGTAATTATATTTGTCAAAACCCATAGAACTATAAACAAAGAATAAACTGTAATGTAAACTATAAACTTTAGTTAATGACGTATCAATATTTTTATATTAATTGTAACTCACGTACCACACTAATGCAAGGTGTGATAACAGGAGAAACTGTATGTTGGGGGAGGAGTTTATGGGAACTCTGAATTTCCTGTACAATATTTATGTAAACTCAAAACAGCTCTAAAATCTGCACCAGCTTAAAAACTTTAATTCATAACTGTTTAAAAAGAATGAGAATGTGAAGGGAATGAAAAGGAGGAATAAGGGTGGGTATGACAGGGAGAGAAAAGCAGGGTATGCAGCTAGAGGAAGAGATATACAAACCAAAGGGGTGAACAATGTGACAGATAGAGAACAATGAAGGGAGGAAGTCAGAGATGTAAGGAGAGAATGTGAAAAAAAAAAATTAGAGAGAAGCAGGGAAAAAGGAAGAGCCAAGAGTCAGAATTATTTTCTGATGTCACACTTAGGTTTGGCAGATGGTTTATGAGTGTGTCGTAAAAGAGAGAGATTCAAACTGGGATACACCTGCTCTAGCAGATATTCAGGGACTTTCCAAGGGATACCAAGAAATCATAAACCTCCAGTCTCTCCTTTTTCATTTGTATTTCTGTTAAAAAATGTTAGAAATGGAGTATTCTGTCACTCTTGGGATGTGAAATATGAAAGTAACTATTTTTGATGTGAGAGTAGGGGGTATGATGGCAATTTTTGTTTAATGACCTCGCTTCTTCCATCCCTCAACCATTGGAAAAGGATGCATTGCCCTGTGAACATGGGTCCACTCAAGTTTAGGGGCTTGAATTTCATAAAATCTGGGGAGCCCTCATTATGAAAAAGAATACAACTTTTTTTAGTAAAAGATTATGTGCAAAATGACTACTTGGAATGAGGAAAGAAACACCCAAGAAATTACATTGGTTTCAACTTTGAAAATGCTGACAAATAATAGAAGTACCACAGTTCAGAAAAACCACTTTTTATTAACTACCCGAGTGAAAAAAATTCCTCATCTTTCCTCTTTGTTTTTTGCCTGCATATGTTTTGAACATTTCTTCATTTAACAGTTGGGTAACATCATCTCTTACGGACAGAATGGAAAGATAATTCAATCTTTTCCTCTAGCAGGCTTGATGGAAAATTATTTTCTTAGTATCGACAACATAGAACATTTTCCATCAGATTTACAACCATTACTGGTACTATTGGTAACTGTTTAAGATTGTTGCCAAATGTAGGAAGTGTCTTTCTTATATGACTGCTGAGATTTGCAAGAATTTTCTCAGACTAGCTTCTTGTTTCTCCTATGCTACCTACAAATTTCCTGTAGCGATGATGATGAAGGTCGCTTCAGCAGACAAGTTCACATTTTGGCACTGTAAGTTCACATCGTGTCATGATGTGAGGAGCATGTCTGTATTAGGACAGCTATAGGAGTAAGTATACATGATCACGACTACTTGACAGTAAATCTTGTAAAAATATCCCATCAAACCCAAAGTAAATGTTTCTTCAACTCCCTTTTCCTTTTGTTATTTTCTCCAGAAAGCCTGAGGCCACTGCAAGCACAAAGTTAGTGATGAAGGAAGGGAAGTCAAAGTGAAAAGAGTCAGCAATTAGGGCTGCACTGTCTTACTGTTACACATTTTATAAAAATGTAGTGACTACGTGACCACACTGCTTGTGCGCCTCCGAGATCTGGCTTTGGAAAGCTGTGTCATCCTTGTTGTTTCAGCTTCTTCACCTTCACAGAGTATTTACTAAAGGGAGAGGCAAATGGCAAATCAAAAAAAAAAAAAAAAAAATTAGAAAAAGTATGACCAGCAAGAATTAATGAATACTAAGAATGATCTCTTTTTCGCATATTTAAACATAAGCAATTTTAAAAACTATTTTCAATTTCCATTTCCAGGCCTGGGTATTAGCAGGGAAGAAATGAACCTTTAAATATCTGAAGAAGCTTAATGAGCTGATTCCCTTGAAAGTTACTTGACTATTTTCAGGGGCTACCAAAATTTTCAATGTACACTGGATGAAACCTATGGGTAAAATTTTGTCTGCTTTCTTTAGAACCTGTGTATATTATGCAAAAGGAATTTTAACTCTACTTTACCAAATCAGATAATTGTAAAAGAACAAAAAACTTAACCAAAAAAGAATTGTACCATACAAAAAATTTATTACAGTGCAGTTATTCTAAGTGCATTCTGTCATCAACTTAATTCATTTCACAAAAAGTTTAATATAATCCACTTCATCACAAAAACATACAATTATATTTTAAGTGCTCAATCAATAATTAATTTTAGAAGTAGTTTATTATTTCATGAAATATATAGGAAAAGTATAATTGTGATGTTTTAAGATATTGATGTTATCTCAGGGCTTTAAAATGTGGTTTTGATTTAATTATTCTCACATGCTAAGCAACATTTATGGAAGGCATATAATATGTTACTTCAGAAATAAATTATAATCTTTAAACAGTATATTGGATTATAATAAGCTATAGGACAAGAAATTAATTTTCTTACTTTTATGAATTAGTATGATGCTAACAAGTTAGTTATATTAGTGATTTTAAAATTTTGCTGTCTTTTGTTCTCATTTCTTGATATGAATATTAAGACTGTATCTGAATAAAAAATGAGTAGACTTTTTCTGAAAGTTGGATTGGAGTGACTGTTGACAAGAGATAACTAGGCTTGCTTATTGAGATATATATAAACTATTTCCCCAAATTGAAGGACCTAAATCTGCATCTTGAAGATTTGGATTGATCAAGTTATTTAAACATCTGATGAAATAAGAGCATTTAATAAAAATTACTGTTACAGCAAAGTTGTATTGAAACAATCAACGTTTAGATTTTTCTTTCTGAATCTATTGGATTATGTAAAGTGCTTCAAGCAGGCATAATTAATAGGCATTTGATAGATCTTAGTGAAGCCTTTTGGTATACTTCCCAGAAGTTGAGAAACTGAAAGATTCTACTGACTAACAAAGATTTTTGCAAATTAGGTCATTTCCAATTCTTTTCTTTCAAGACATTTGAAGGGAGGACTATTCAAATTGTCGGCTCATACATCATTAAGAATAATTTTGACAATACATCACTATATGATACTTGGCATATACGTCAAGAAGAATGTGAAGAATTGATTACCATTAGTACACAATTCCTTTTATTCTCATCTCCTTATTTAGATGAACAAGGTCTCTCAGTCTTTACAAAAATAATCACAGGAATTAAATTGAATTTGTGCTGTGCCCTATTTCACTCTAGTAATAAACAGTATTCATTTACAAATACATGAACTGATTAAAGTAAAGCAGCTTTAGTTATCTCATCATGAGATTCATTTCCAATTAAACTTACTCTTTTCTTCCAATACATTTCCAAGCTTGTAGCATATTATATTAATTGTGTTATGTTAATGTATTACTAATAAGTCTAATAATAATTCAATCCAGAAAATCATTTAGTGCCTTATGGTTAGAGAGAATTTAACAAAAATAAAATTCTAATTTATATACACATTTTGTGACAGATATGTATATTTTATAAAATCAATAAGACTCAAGAATAAAATATAAGGGGATAAAAATATAGAGATGGTAAAATAGAATTTCAATGAGAAAATGAAATATTATAACTTTTCCTAATAAAGAGTAGCCTGTTCATGAATTTTTTAATTGAAATTGTGGGTATTAAATTATTATGACATTTGGAGTTCCTTGGATACACGTATTTTTATTTTATTTTATTTTTATTTTTATTGTGGTAACAGCATGTAACATGACATCTTCATAGATTTTTAAGTGTCCGATACAGTATCGTTAACTATACGCACAAGGCTGTACAGATCTATAGAACTTACTCATCTTGAAAAACTTAAAATTCATACTCATTGATGAGAAACTTCATGTTTTCCCCTCACCCTGGTCACTGCTTTTGTGAGTTCAGCTTTTGCAGATTCCACATGTGAGGTCATACAGTGTTTGTCTTATGCCTGGTTTATTTCATTTAGAAAAACGTCCTCCAGGTTTATATAAGTTGTCGCGTGGGGCAAGATTTTCTTCAATTTTGAGGCTGAGTTATATTCTGACAAACACTTAGATTGTTTACATATCCTGGATATTGAAAATGATACCTCATTGAATGTGGAGGTGCAGATATCTTTTTGAATTAGTGTTTTCCTTTTCTTTGCAGAAATATCCAGAAGTGGGATTGCAGGATCATGTGGTAGACCTATTTCTAATTTTTCGAGAAAACTCCATACTGTTTTCCAGAGCAGTTGTATCATTTTGCATGCCCGTTAACAGTGTACAGGGGTTTCAGTTTCTTCGCATCCTGATTCAGACTTGCTATCCTTTTTTTTTTTTTTTTGATAATAGCCATCTTAACAAGTATGAAGTGATATTTCATTGTTTTGATTGCCTTTCCATGATGATTAGTGATATGGAGCATCTTTTCATATACCTGTTGGCCATTTTCATTGGCTACATTTTTTTAAATTATAGTTTTACTTTTGTTTTAAAACAATATTTATAGTACACCTGAATTTTCACCATCTGAAACTTATAATTAAGATTCTTAGATGACTATTTTAAAATATGCAAAATGTTCATAGTTTTTAAAAATAATTTTAAGGAATACAGGAGAAAAATATTTGAAGGTTATTACTGTAAATGCTATAAAAAAGCTTCTGATACTATGGTTTTTAAAAAAAAATAATTTCATTATTCTTGATGGAACATATAACTTAAAAGTTATATAATACTATTATGACTATAATGAAAATTAGTTGTCTTTTCCCAAGGGTCAGCAAACTAGACCCCACCAGCTATTTTTGCTTTAAAGGTTTTATTAGAACACAACATCTATGTGCATATGTTTCTAAATTGTCCGTGGCAGCTTTCACACTATAAGGACAGAGGTGAGTAGCTGCATTAGAGAGCAGATGGTCTGCATATGCTAAACTATTTAGTATGTGGTCCTTTCTTGTAAATGTTTTTCAGCCCCTGCTCTATCACATCCTGCTCCACTCTGAGTGAAGAAGAAACTAAAACTCTTTATTTCTTCTGATATTTCACTCTACGTTTATGAATGTCAGGTATATTTTTATTATCCTACATTAAAAGACAAATACACACACATACACACACACGCACACACGCATACACAAGTGCTCCCAGCAAACACTTCCCTTTTTGCTTAAATTAGTATAGAATTTTTCAATTACTGTGACTAATTGTTAAAAACTGACACTTTTTATTTCCTTCCTGTGCAATCTTGACTTTCCTGAAATTAAAATTATTTTGATGTGTCCAAATAAAAAACAGTATTAATATAAACCTCAAAAACCTTTGTACATCGCTGGGAGTTTTCAGCAGGATTTCACTCATATACTCCTAATATAAGTGTAGAATAGTGTACAAATCTTGTGTGTGGCTTGACAAAATTTTACAAAATGTAACTGCTACCCAGAACAAGCTATAGAACATGAGGAGCACCCCACAGTGTCTCTGTGTTCCCTCCTAGACATTCCAGCCCCCAAAGTAACCACTACTATGATTGCCATTATGATAGATTTGTATTCTTTGTTCTTGAACTTGTTATAAATAAAATCATACAACAAAACTCTATTGTATCTTTTGTCATTCATGACAGTGAGATTTATTCATGTGGTTGTATGCAGGTCATTACCTCCCATTAGCGTGCCTGGCTTTGCAAGAAACTGTCAAACCCTCTTCCAAGATGGCTACACCATTTTGCACTCTCACCAGCAATGAAAGAGAGTTCCCATTGCCCCACATCCTTGCCAGCGTTTGGGTTGTTGGTGTGTTGGATTTTGGCCATTCTAATAGGTGTGTTCTGGCATCTTGTTGTTTTAATTTGAAATTCCCTAATGACACATGATGTGGAGCATCTTTTTGTATACTCATTGCCATCCGTATATTTTCTTTGGTGGTGTCTATTCAGATCTTTGGCACATTTTAAAATCAAGTTGTTCATTTTCTAATTGTTCACTTTTAAAAGTTCTTTGTATTTTTTTGGAAAACAATCTTTATCAGATGGGTCTTTTGTAGATATTTTCTCTTAGTCCCTGGCTTAACTTTTTACTCTCTTGACAGAGTTTTTTGCAGAGCACAAGTTTTTTTGTTTTTTGTTTTTTTTAATTCAGTTATAGTCAGTTTACAATGTTGTGTCAATTTCTGGTGTACAGCACAATTCTTCAGTTGTACATGAATATACATATATTCTTTTTCACTATAAGATATTGAATATGATTCACTGTGCTATACAGTATAAACTTGTTTATCTGCTTTATATATACCAGTCAGTATCTGCAAATCTTGAACTCCCAGTTTATCCCTTCCCACCACCCTCCCCCCAGCAACTGAAAGTCTGCATTCTATGTCTGAGTCTGTTTCTGTTTTATATATAAGTTCATTTGTCTTTTTTTTTTAAGACTCCACATATGAGTGATATGATATGGTATTTTTCTTTCTCTTTTATGCTTACTTCACTTAGAACGACATTCTCCAGGGACATCCATGTAGCTGCAAATGACATTATGTTGTCATTTTATGGCTGAGTACTATTCCAGTGTATACGTATACCACATCTTCTTTATCCAGTCATCTGTCAATGGACATTTAGGTTGCTTCCAAGGCTATTGTAAATAGTGCTTCTATGAACATTGGGGTGTAGGTTTCTTTTTGAATTAGGGTTCCTTCTCGATATATGCCCAGGAGTGGGATTTCTGAGTCATATGGTAAGTCTATTCCTAGTCTTTTGAGGAATCTCCATACTGTTTTCCACAAAGGTTGCACCAAACTGTATTCCCACCAGCAGTGTAGCAGGGTTCCCTTTTCCCCACAGCCTCTCCAGCATTTGTCATTTGTGGGCTTTTGAAGGATGGCCATTCCGACTGGTGTGAAGTGATAACCTCATTGCAGTTCTGATTTACATTTCTCTGATAGTTAGTGATATTGAGCATTTTTTCATGTGCCTATTGGTCATTCATATGTCTTCATTGGAGAACTGCTTGTTTAGGTCTTCTGCATATTTTTGGATTGGGATGTTTGGTTTTTTCTTATTAAATCATATGAGCTCTTTATATATATTGGAAATCAAGCCCTTGTCAGTTTCATCTTTTGCAAGTATTCTTTCCTATTCTGTAAGTTGTCATTTTATTTTGCTTATGGTTTCCTTTGCTATGCAAAAGCTTATAAGTATAACTAGGTCCCATTTGTTTATTTTTGCTTTCATTTGTATTGCTTGGGTTGACTGCCCTAGGAGAACATTGCTGAGATGTATGTGAGATAATGTTTTGCCTATGCTTTTGTGTAGGAGGTTTATTGTGTCTGTCTTATGTTTAAGTCTTTAATCCATTTTGAGTTTGTTTTTGTGTATAGTGTAAGGGAGTGTTCTAGCTTCATTGATTTACATGCTGCTGTCCAGATTTCCTAATACCATTTGATGAAGAGACTGTATTGCATTGTATGTTGTTGCCTCCTTTGCCAAAAATTAATTCACCAAAAATTGTGGGTTCATTTCTGGGCTCTCTATTCTGTTCCATTGGTCCATATGTCTGTTTTTGTACCAATACTACGCTGTTTTTATTACTGTAGCTCTATAGTGTTGTCTAAAGTCTGGGAGGGTTATTCCTCCAGCCTCATTCTTTTTCTTCAGTAATGCTTTGGCATTCCATATAAATTTGTGATTCCATATAAATTTTTGTGATTCCATATAAATTTTTTTTATCATTTTTTCTAGTTCTATGTCCTGGGTAATTTGATAGCGATTGCATTAAATCTGTAGATTGCCTTGGGCAGTATGACTATTTTAACAATATTTATTCTTCCAATCCGGGAGCATGCTATATCTTTCCATTTTTTTAAAGTCTTCTTTTTTTTTTATATATATATATGAAGAATTTAATTATCTATACAAATAAATAATTCAAAAGGTTGTATTACAGTTGTTAAAGCTGCAGGTTTATTTATTTATATATTTTACATTCATGTTCATGAAAATACTGAAGCACCAGGGAACAAGGAGGAGACCTCATTCCCTGCACCGTGTGAGCGGAGAAGGACCTCTGCACAATCACCAGCACAGAGTCCCCAAGGGGAGAGGCAAAAACAGACCACTACTGTTACAAAGTCATTAGTAGAACCAGTAGATGGTACTCAAGGCGCCCCTCCCCCGCCCACCCCGCCCCGCTTTCTGTGCTGTCGGCAACGGTGTTTTTGAGAGCTTCCAACTAGTGTTTAAAAGACAAACATGGCTTCAGCTACAACACATCCAACACATCAACGGACCATGAGCTCCATTCATATTAATCTGTAGAAATTCTACAGTCTAGTTAAAAAAATGTAAACATTGGAAATTAATTGCAGGGAGACTTCTATACATTCTTTCTTGTCAAAATTGCTTGTTCAAATATGTCATTCTAAGGCTCTTTTCAGTGTGAGAGGTGAATCTCTGTGCAAACTGTTCTGCTGAACTTGTTTTAATTGGTCACTGAGTATCTGTTTTTCTGGGATAAGTCTTCCAAGCATTTGTTGAGACTCCTGTAATTGCTGCTGTAGATGGGTGATTTCAGCAATTTCAGCTCTCTAGATTTGTTTGCGCTCTCAATCTCGCCTCCGGGTCGTCAATCGACATCTGATATCCTGAAGTTTTCCTTCTAGTTGATGCTTTTTATCATTTAGAGCTTCTAATTCAAATTCCAAAGTCTTCTTTGCTTTTAGCACAACTATGTCCTCTTGTTAACTTTGTTTCTTTGATTTAATAGTTCTTGTCTGCTGTTCCATTCCCATTCAAGTTGTCATTGCCTTTCAAGCTCCCATTTTGCAGCCTCTCCTCTCTCGATTTCTTTCCTCCGCTCCTCCTCCCTCTGCCGTTCTGGTTCCCGCTGCTCTTCCAGCTGCTTCTCCAGCTCCAGTTGTCTTTTGCGCTCTTGCTCCTGGCGCTCCCGCTCGTTCCGTCCCTGCTCCGCCCGCTCCAGCTGGGCCAGGCGCTCCTGCTCTTGGCGCTGCTGCTCCGAGAGCGCTTGTCTCCGCTTCTCCAGTTCCAGATGGCCGCACTCGAAGTTCTCACGCTTCTTATCTTCGAACGTGACAGGTAGTTTCGTTTCTAGTTGTTGCTGTTCGTCTTCTAAAACTGGTTCCTCCGGCAACCTCTGATCTACCGATGTTGAGCTTATGACAGATATCCCACTGCCAGATCGAACTCTTCTAAAGGAGGGTGGAATGTATTCTGGAGGCAGGACCGGTGGCAGTGGTTGGCCAGACATGGCTACATCAATCAGGTGCATAGCCAGGGTAAATTCTTCTGCTGTGAGTTTTCCATCTTGATCAATGTCAGAAAGACTACATATTGAAGCCAGCTGAGCCTGTGGTAAACTTGACTGCATAAGTATAGTTCTTGCCTGAGGACCTGTTAAGTGTCCACTCATGGTTTTGTCATGACTATTGAATAACTGTCTGTATTTCAGTCTGGAGGACTGGGCAACGGCCCACTCTGCGGCTGGAGGGACACTAGCCACATCAAATGACTGTGCCTTCTATACCTTAGTGTTTAGCTGTGACCCTGGACCAGATCTACTAAAGGAAGAACTCTTTGGCAATGTGGCGGCAGGATCAGCAAATGCAGGCAGCGGCCGTATGACCGGGGGTGCCCCATCTTTTGGTGGCACCTACCCCTGCCCTGCTGTATGAACTCTGCTCACTAGCTCCAAAGGCCCTCCGGTCGCACCCCTGGTCTGTGCTGCTCCAAGTGCTGGTCGACGGGTGACTCATGTCTCCTCCCAATGCTGACTGGGCATCCCACTAGTGCACGTTAGATGAGCAGGTTGCTGCCCCACTCAGTGCAGCTCCCCTCTGCACATCAGGTCCTCGCTCTGTAGGCAGGCTCTGAGAAAATGGCAGCACCAGCTTTCGCCCTTGCTCTGTGCCAGAACCCCACTCCTTGTTCATTTGTCTTAGAGGCACAAGTTCACAGAGGCACCAGGGCAAAGTGTTCCTATCTGCCTGGGGCTGTAAACAAATCTCAGTATCGCCTACGAGGTTGTGGAACCCTTAGGTAGGGATTCAGGTTCCCACCCTGCCTCCACCTGGGAGCCGCACACCAGAGGACATGGTGGCTGTGGCTGAGCCCCACCTCTCTTCTCCTGAGAATGCACCAGTAATGGTGCCCTTAGGATCTGCGGATGCAAAGTCTAAGGCAACCCTCCCCTCAGGGCACACCAGCAGTGTTGCTTTGCTTTTTTTTTTTTTTTTTTTTTTTTTCATATTTAATGGGACACTCAGGTTCTTCTGATCTGTATAGCCTCCCAGCAATGGCACACAGCACACTGCAGTCCCCTGAGGTTGCCTCTGTACAGTCAACCTGAGTCCTCCACCCGGCTCAGGCAGCCTGGCCTGTCCCACACCTGCCGGCTCACGTCTAGGTTTTGGGGTCACGGGGACACTTTGTGCCCATTTAACTTATTTCTGTGGGTCAAAAGCTATTCCATACAGATCTGAGCCTCAGCGTATTCCCCCTCCATTCCACTAACCTCTCCGTTGGAGAAGGGGAGACCCAGCGAACAAGCACTATTTCTCCTTTGCTGCTCCCTCCCCACGGGACCTGTCCTGCATTATTTTCCTTTTTCTTCCTTCTTTTTTCCTTTTCTCCTACCAGATCAGTGGTGTATTTTGTTTTTTGAAAAAGGGAATGTCCTGTCAAAGTTCAGCAGGTGTTCTGATTGGCTGAGTGGGCCCGTGGATGTTAGTCTTGGTGTATTTGTGGGAGAGGGTGAGCTATGAGTGTCCTGCTCTGCCATCTCGGCCCTTCCCCAAGCACAAGTTTTTAAGTCCAGCTTATGTCTTTCATGGATTGTGCCTTTGGTGTTACATTTAAACATTCATCTTCTTACCCAAGATCATATAGGTTTTTTCTTTTGTTTCATTCCAGAAGTTTCATAGTTTTGCATTTTACATTTACGTCTATAATCCATTTGGAGTTAATATTCATGAAGGGTGTGAGGTCTGTGTCTAATTACATTTTTTTTGCATACGAATGTCCATTTTTTCCATTACTATTTGTTGAAAAGACTGTCTTTTCCCCATTTTATTGCCTTTGCTCCTTTGTCAAAGATCTGGCTGCTTTTAAGATTTCTTTCCTTCCTCACTTCCTTTCTTCCTTCTTTCCTGCCACTAGGCACAGAGTATTTTGTCTAAGTATGTAGGGGGTATGTAGCTGTCTACAATAGGATGTGCCTAGCTCTAGTTTTCTTTTTTATGTCTCTTGTTTTGGATTTGTAGGCCTTCTTGATTGTGTGGCATAATAGCTTTCATTATTTTGAAAATTTTCAGTCAGGATCCCTTTTAGTATATCTTCCATTCCATTCCTTATTCCTCTCTTTCTAGAACTCTATTTACATACATATTAGATTCTTTTCTTTATCTCAACGTGACCTAGGTTTCTTTTCTTTTCTTTCATTTTCTTTTACTTTTTTTTTTTTTTTTTTCGCTTTTCCTTCCATTCTTCCCTTTAGGCTACGATTTACATTCTTTACACTATCTTCCAGTTCAGTAATCCTCTTTTCTGTGTCTAATATGCTATTAAACCCATCACTAAATATGGTTCTTGATTTTAGTCATTGTATTTTTCAGTTCTATGGTCACTGTTAAGCTTTTTTTTTTTTTTAAAAGACATCTCATGTGTCGCTTGAAAATCCACATCTTTTTTTATATATTCTTGAGTATATTAAACATAGTTGTATTTTAAATTGTATTTCTTATCGCCTGTGGATTTTTTTCCTTTGTTTATCTTTTTCTTTCAGTTTTTTTGTTTTTTGGTTTTTTTTTTTAGTATTGTTTTTGTCTCCTGGCATAACTAACCATTTTTGATTGAATGTTATACAGGAGGTAAATCCAAGTGGGATCCATCCTAGAATAAAAATGATTCTCATTTTAGACTCCCCAGTCACAGATTTGTATATGAATAACAAAGCAAGTATACACAGACATAGTATTTACTTTAATGATATTTTTTCCATCTGGCCACCTTGTAGTAGACATTTAATATAATGTGGACATAATTATAGTCAACTACTTGTCTGTAGGTAGTTAACTTTCATTACTCAAAGACTCACTCAGTTTTTGGCCAGTGGATCCTGTTTTAAGAAAAGATTCTTTCAGTCTTACTGTTGGTCCAGTTTTATGATCTTGTTCAGTGTGGTGGCTTACATGCTAAGTAACTCAACAACAAATGTTCTCTCCTCAGAACCCAGCAGAATTCTCTATATAGGTCAAGAGTGTACCCATTCATTTCTCTTCCTCTTCATCTTTCGCTCCGTCTTCCATGTGAATGTACACACACACATACATATCAATACAGATCTAACCAGGAAACAGAAACCACATGTATTATTTTAATAGAAAATTTAATATAAATTATTGTTAGCTAGGTACTGAAGAGTACAAAAGGCAAATACTGACCACTTAGAGGTATCCCTGAGTAGCAGCTATAAGATCAACCAGCACTTCTAGGGCTAGGAAAGAAAAAGAGATGAGATTGGAATTACTATAAACAGATAGCTTGGAGATGGAACCCCATGGAGCTGATACTGAGAAGGGAGCATCACCTGGCTGGTGCTAGTGTCTCTGAGAGACAATGATTCTGCTTGTGAGAATGTTGTAAACCTGAATCCTCTAAACAATTGCTGCTCCAGGTACAAAATATTGATCCTAAATAGAAGAGTATTGCTAGAGTGATGATAAAAAGAATAGAAGCTGGAAAGCATAACAAGAAGAAATTATTTTCTTCTTCCTCTAGCCTTCCATGGTTCCTCTGACAGCCTCTAAGGAAGAGTCACCTGAAAAAGAAATAACAGTCTTGTTTCTCCCACTTTGGGATGCACATTATTTCAATATAAACATATTCAAAATCAGCATGAATCTTAGAGTAGGTGGCATGTCATGGTTCAGTGATGGTGATGTTTTTCTTTCTTAATGTCATATAAAATAACGATGCTTCTCATTATCAATAGTTTCTATAATTCTATGAAATATGATATTTTTGAAAGCATAAAATGCTTTATATCACCAAACTTTCTGAACCTGGTAATGATTTTCTCTTTTAAGTTCTCACATACCATCTGTTAAATAGTTCTATAACTTTGCAAGAATCCAGTGTTAATCTTTCTGATTTATAGTTTCTGCATTTTATTTCTCTAATTAAAAAAAAAATTTCCCACCTCCAGGATTATGGTAATCTTCTCATTTTCTGTTGAATCCTCTCTCAAAGCACATGATGGCATCCTCTCCACTTAGTCACTGAGAGGAGATTCTGCAGCCACATACATGGGCCCCTTTAGTGTCTTGGGGTTTGAGTCAAATGGCCAGAAAAAGCTTGCTTAAGACTCTTTCATTTCAGGTTCAAACTCCTGGTTAATAGATTTTGTTACTCTCCCCAGTTTAAATGGTTTGCTTCAAGTTTATGGAAACTTCTCATTATTCTTCAAGAGCATCAACTCTGACATCATGATAAGTAAATCCATGGTTTTCGGGATCTTCCCAAAGAAAGTTGAAGCTGAGTCTACAACCTTACTTTTACATTAAGGGTCACTACAAAAGTATTTTGTGTAAATCCTGTTGCCTGTTTTTAAGCTTATAACGTTTTGTGCGATTCTGGAGTTACACCTCTTCACTTAATTTTGAGTTTGAATTGAAAATGTTTTACATTTTCACAAGAAATGTAAATATGTAGTTTATTGAAGGAGAGGTCAAACTATCCATTTCTATTTGTATTTGACATAACAATACACAAAAAAGGAAGAAACATCACCAGGGAGCACTATTGGAGAAATACAATGATTTTGCCAACCAAAACACAGGATTCTATATTATTTATTAGATTATATATTAAGTTAGCCATTTCTGTTAACAAACTGTCTGCAAACAGAATTTTTGTCTGAAAATCTCCTCGTTCAATGAGAAAATTTCATTCTGTATAATTTCTATTTTCTAGGTTATTGCAGGTGGCTTTAATCAAAATTGTACTGCCATATAATATACAGTAGACCTTTGAACAACATGGGTTTTGAACCACAGGGGTTCACTTATATGTGAATTAAAAAAATAAATGCTACAGGACTTTATGATCTGTGATGCAGAACCGCAGATACAGAGGGATGACTATAAAATTATATGCAAACTTTCTACTGTGCAAGGAGTTGGTGCCCCTAACCCTCAAGGTGTTCAAGGGTCAGCTGTAAATCACCATTTTCTCAGGCTACTATAGGTTTTCTCATTATTTGTCTGGTCTTTTAGAACAGTTTCATTATCCCCTACTGCCTACACCCTAAGCCAGTGCCAAATACTTTAGGTTTCTTTTTTACAGAAGGATTCCACTTGAAGATACTGGTATCTATATTAGCTAGTTACTACTGCCTAAAAACAGACACATCCCCACCCACGAAAAAAAAAAGTGGCACATAATTATCCTTTATTTAAATCTTATGGGTGTATGTTCAGTTGGGATGGTTGATCAAGTCTAGACTTGGCTGGTCTTGGCTCTAAGATGCAGGTTGGTTCAGGTCTGCTCCACATATCTCTCATCCTCTTTGGACCAACATGTTCTCCTCATGGCAGTGGCTGAAACAGGAGAAGGCATACCCTTTTGCACAAGCATGTTTCCACCTCTACTTACATCATTTCTGCCAATATCCCATTGCTAAAGCAAACTCAACGGGTAGGAAAGCATATTCTACCCACAGCAGGGGAAAGTGGGATGTATATTTGCTGAACAATAATTCAAACTATTCTAGAAATTAACCGTAAAGTAAACACAGCACAGTCATGTGCTTTAGTGCTTCAATCATGGTGATCCAAGCAAGAGTCATTTGTAGCATATCCGTCCATGACATGGATGGTAGCACAAAGAGAACAGGCTTTAAGCTACATAGAGTGTTATGGACTGAATTTGTGTGACCTTCAAAACTCATCATGTGGAAGCTCTGACCCCTAATATTACTGTATTTAGAAACAGGGCCTTGAGGGAGGTAACTGAGTTTAAATGAGATCATTAGGATAGTATCCTAGTCTGATGGTACTCATGTCCTTATAAGAAAAGGGAAAAGAGAACAGAGGGCTCTTTCTCTGCACAAGCTCAGAGGAAAGGCCATGTGAGGACATAGCAAAAATGTCAGACCTGTAGTCAACAAGTCAGGAAGAGAGAAATCAGAAACCAACTTTACCAGCACCTTGATGATGATCTTTTAGATTCCAGAACTGTGAGAATGTAAATGTCTGTTGTTTAAACCACCCAGTCCATAGTATTTTGCTCTGGCAGCCTGAGCAGACAGAGTGTTAAAGAAGGGTCATGACTGGCTGCTATGTATGACTTACAAACATTCATAGAGGACCACAAGGTGAGCATCAATCAGTACTGTAACTGTGTTGTTAGGCTACCAAACTCAGATGCTGGGAGTGGGCAATTAAAATAGACCTTTGACTTAAGTAAGATATAAGAAAATAAGGAAAGATAAACCTTATGGTGATTGGGACAGTGTATACTCTACTGAAATGCATTAGAAATTCAACTTTTATTTAAAAAAATAGTAGGACCTTAAAAAATCAGTTTGGATTCAGGTTACAGTCTGTCAGCTTGCACCTAGGGCTTAGACTACTCTCTTACCAGATATAAGAATTTTTTCTACCTAATTAAACTTACAAGCTTTTGCACAGCAAAGGAAACCATAAGCAAAACAAAATGACAACCTATGGAATGGGAGAAAATATTTGCAAAAGATGAAACTGACAAGGGCTTGATTTCCAGTATATATAAACAGCTCATACGATTTAATAAGAAAAAAACAAACAACCCCATCCAAAAATGGACAGAAGACCTAACAAGCAATTCTCCAGTGAAGACAAACAAAGGACCAATAGGCATATGAAAAAGTGCTCAATTATCACTATTTATCAGAGAAATGCAAATCAAAACTAAAATGAGGTATTTCCTCACACCAGTCAGAATGGTCATCATTCAAAAGTCCACAAATGTCAAATGTTGGAGAGGCTGTGGAAAAAAGGAAACCCTCCTGCACTGCTGATAGGAATGCAGTTTGGTGCAGCCACTGTGGAAAACAGTATGGAGATTCCTCAAAAGACTAAAAATAGACTTACCATATGACCCAGGAATCCTGCTCCTGGGCATATATCCAGAAGGAACCCTATTTCAAAAAGACACCTGCACCCCAATGTTCACAGCAGCACTATTTACAATAGCTAAGACATAGAAACAGCCTAGATGTCCATCAACAGATGACTGGATAAAGAAGCAGTGGTATATTTATACAATGGAATACTACTCAGCCATAAAAACCGACAACATAATGCCATTTGCAGCAACATGGATGCTCCTGGAGAATGTCATTCTAAGTGAAGTAAGCCAGAAAGAGAAAGAAAAATACCATATGAGATCACTCATATGTGGAATCTAAAAACACACACACACACACACACACACACAAACAAAGCATAGATACAAAACAGAAATAGACTCATAGACATAGAATACAAACTTGTGGTTGCCAAGGGGGAGGGGGATCGGAAGGGATAGACTGGGAGTTCAAAATTTGTAGATACTGACAGGCATATGTAGACTAGATAAACAAAATTATATTGTATAGCACAGGGAAATATATACAAGATCTTGTGGTAGCTCACAGTGAAAAAAAAATGTGACAATGAACATATGTATGTTCATGTGTAACTGAAAAATTGTGCTCTACACTGGAATTTGACACAACCTTGTAAAATGACTATAACTCAATAAACAAAAATGCTAAAAAAAAAAACCCAAACTACAATGAGGTATTATCTCACACCAGTCACAAGGGCCATCATTCAAAAGTCCACAAGTGATAAATGCTGGAGAGGCTGTGGAGAAAAAGGAACCCTCCTATACTGTTGGTAGGAATGTAGTTTGTTGTAGCCATTGTGGAAAACAGTATGGAGATTCCTCAAAAGACTAAAAATAGACATACCATATGATCCAGCAATCCCACTCCTTGGCTTACATCCAGAGGGAAACTTAATTCAAAAAGACACCTGCACACCAGTGTTCCTAGCAACACTATTTACAGTAGCCAAGACACGGAAACAAACTAAATGTCTATCAGCAGATGACTGGATAAAGAAGTAGTGGTATATTTATACAATGGACTACTACTCAGCCATAAAAAAGGACAACATAATGCCATTTGCAGCAACATGGATATCACTGGAGAATGTCATTCTAAGTGAAGTAAGCCAAAAAGAGAAAGAAAAATACCATGTGACATCACTCATATGTGGAATCTAAAACCAAAAAAAGACAAATGAACTTATATATAAAACAAAAACAGACTCACAGACATAGAGTAGAGACTTGTGATTGCCAAGGAGGAGGGGGGTGGGAAGGGATAAACTGGGAGTTTGAGATTTGCAGATACTGACTGGTATATACAAAATAGATAAACAAGTTTATACTTGTTTAGCACAGGGAAATATATTCAATATCTTATAGTAGCTCACAGTGAAAAAAGAATATGAAAAATGACTATAGGTATATTCATGTATGACTGAAGAATTGTGCTATACAGCAGAAATTGACATAACATTGTAAACTGACCATAATTCAATAAAAAATTCTTTCTGTAATAAAATAGATGAATTCTTAAGGTCATTATAAGGATGAGCTATGTATATATACATATGTATATATATACATCCCTGTTGTAACCCATTCTAAAGCAATAATTTTGATTCTGTTTCCTGACTAAGTGAGGATGTCAAGAATCCAAAGAAGAATTAGAAAGGTAGTTCGAAATAGCTCATATAAGACAAAAATGAACAAAAAAGTATTTAGTAGATTAAAGAGGAGATGGCATCTTGCATAAACATGAGCTTTAAAATAGATTATTTAAAATTATAACCTACAACCTCTGTGGAGATTAAAAATGTTAAGAAGCACACCTAACGCTCAACATGAATGGTGTTAATTCAAAGAAAAGTAACTAGAGAAGAAATACCTCTGAAGACCTGTTGAGTCTCCTTCTGGCTTCACGTCAGCAAATGATAGAGAAGTAAGGATTGTGCCTAGCTGATCACAACCCCAATAAATAAATAAAGCACAACGAATATTCAACTAGTAAAATAAAAGGCACTAAAATGGAAAATATATATGGAAAATAATTTCTTTCTTCCTATAAAATATATTTATGGTATTTATAGACACACATGAATGCATGCCACTACATATACATCTCCTTTCTGACCTTTAGAAACAGAATTTTCTTGAGGCGGAATGCAAGCTCATAGAGAAACCCACGAGATTTCTCCCAAATCTAAGCTATGCCCATCATTTGTTCAGATCAGGTGCCTTTATTTGGATGAAAGAAAGAACAGACTCAAAAGTATAAAGTAGGTTTAAAAAAGGTCAAGCAATGGGAACACAGCAAAATGCACAGCCAGACACAACAGTTCATAGACCAGTTAGTAAAACCCTCTGTCAGAGAGGCTAATGTCTTTGTAGCAATGAACATGTATTAGTTTTCTTTTTGTGTACAGGTGTTTCAGGCCCCTGTGCTCCCGGTTAATTCTGTGAGTTCTGTCTCTCTGATATGCTCTCTCTGGCTGATCCCTCTTTGTTATTACTGTACATCACTTATCCCAGGGACATTTACTTTGAGATTATGAATTAAAAAAAAAGAAACATTTTACTTGGTAAAACAATTCTAGAAGGCATAAACTTCCCATCCTGAAGTTCCCTCAGTACCAAAATATTCCACCAGTTTCACAACACACAAGGTGCCTGGACTGCAGTTACATAAGAGGTGGTAACTTTGAACTCTCCCTTCAGGCCCCAAAAGAGAAGAGATCACTTTGATTCTCCCAAGTTTCATTTGGAAATGCTCCCAAATGATTTCCACATTGTGATAAATAATGTCAACCAATTCCCCAATCCAAATAACGTGTAACACTAAGACTTACTGGCTGTGTCAAAGAGTTGTCTAGAAACTGAGACATCCAGGAGGTCACTCTGCTCCTAGGAGCTGATCTACAAATATATCTTTGGAGCTGATTTTCTTAAAAACGGAATAATCCAAATAGCCGAGGTCAGACCAGCTGTATCTGGCAAGTCTAAGGGGCTTTTCTCGGACCACAGGTGGACCACTTCAGTGTGCTCTCCCCAGGTGGGAGAGGAAGAGAGGAGAGGGTGGTGGTGATGAAGAGGGAATCGTAGAAGCCAATTTACATGAAAACACAGAACAACTTTCTCTTTCCATATGTGCAGTGAATTAGCTGAGTGGTACTCCATCCCATGAGATCTGTTCTCTGAAGCATGTGTCTACCTCCCATTAGCATTGTATGAATGAGCCTTTTGTAATAATAATGAAGCTCAGAGAAGGAAACCTTTCATATCTATTCCGTAGGGGTATATTCTTCTCTTGATGGACCTATAATTCCTATCATAGCTAGTGGGTGTTCTAAACTGACATCAAAAAAGCTGTCTGTCCCATTGTGTGAAAAAGGAAAAGGTCTCTCTTTGCAGCCTTATTATCATTCAAGCCCATCTTTTCTCTTCTGCTTCTCTCTCAAAGGATGTACCTCTCCCTTGAGGTACTTGTAAGAAGGGAGGGCCTTGGAAATTACACATCTGGTAAATAGAACAGATTTTAATGTGGTTTACTCTACAGTTCTTAGTCTGTTTCTCTTGGATACCAAAGAAAAGGCTTTAAACTTAGAAAAGACATTATTCTTTCAACAAAATGGGTTCACATTTACTGAAAGAGCATATGTTCTGCAAATGTGATGTAGCAAAGGTTATTCTGAAGCCATAAAAATTTATGAATTCTTTAGTTCTAATGAATGAAATCAGGCAAGCTATTTCAGATCTCCCTGTGCACATTATAGCCCTTCTCTCTTTTTTTGTTCCTACATAGAATTTTTTTAAAGCTATTAAGGGAATGGAAGTAGAGAATAGGAAACAAAACTGATATGAAAAAACATTCTTTTCAGGGCAATTTTTTTCAGCATTTTCAATTTTTTGGCTGGTGCATTTATTCTGACAGTTGGTGAAATGCCACCTTGCATTGTCGAAAGGGCCATTTCGTCTTTCCTTTGAGATGTTGTCCTCCTCATAAACACGGACTGTGTATACAATGTATTTTGCATCCCCTGTAATACCTTAACATAAAGTTCAGCAAACCAAAGGTAGTTATATGACCATGGTGGTTTGAATTATAGCCACAGGTTCTAAGCTGAACTACAATTCCTAGAGTCCTCTTTGCTATATGTTTCTGAGTTAGGGTGGTACAAAGGAGAAATTCATACAAAATTTGGAAGGTTGAAGGGAAGCAGTAGTTTCTGCATTCTGTAGGTTGGCATGTTAGAACGCAGCCTGACACACAGAGCTGCTGGGGGATTTCAGCTTGTCCTCACTCTCCCACTGCACATCCAGTGACGCCACATTGTCCACTGGATACAGAGGCAACACCTTTCTCCATATGTGTAAGTGGACCTCTCCACAAGCCCCTCATGGCCTCACCTAGCATCTGGTACACTCCCACTAGCCTCCTTGCACCAATACTTTAGAGGATCCTGCTGTTATCACTGCACCCGCATAATGATCCTACCATTCACCCAGCTTCTCTACAGTCATGTCTAGCTTTATTCTTAAAATAAATCACTTATCCCATTGCTACTTATAGGACTTTGTCATCCTTGATTGAATCCTTTTTTTCTTTTTTATTGGAGTAGAGTTGATTTACAATGTTGTGATTGTTTCAGATGTACAGCAAAGTGATTCAGCTGTACAAACATGTGTACTTTCAGATTATTTTCCATTATAGGTTATTACAAGATTGAATATAATACAGTAGATCCTTGTGGTTTATTTTATATATAGTAGTATCTGTTAATCCCAAACTCCTAATTTATCCCTCCCCCTGCCGTTCCTCTTCCATAACCATAAGTTTGTTTCCTATATATGTGAGTCTATTTCTGTTTTATAAATAAGTTCATTTGTATTTTTTTTTAGATTCCACATATAAGTGATATCATATATTTGTGTTTCTCTGTCTGACTTACTTCACTCAGTATAATTATCTCTAGGTCCATCCATTTTATTGCGAATGGCATTATTTCATCATTTTTATGGCTGAATAATATTCCATTGTGTGTGTATGTGTGTGTGTATATATATATCCACATCTTCTTTATCCATTCACCAGTTGATGTATGTTTTAGTTGCTTCCATGCCTAGGCTATTGTGAAAAGTGCTGCTATGAACATTAGGGTGCTTGGATCCTTTTGAATTAGGGTTTTTATCTTTTCCAGATATACACCCAGGAATGGGATTGCCGGATCATATATTAACTCTATTTTTAGTTTTTTAAGGAACCTCTACACGTTCTCCATAGTGACTGCACCAATTTACATTTCCATCAGCAGTGTAGGAGGGTTCCCTTTTCTCCACACCCTCTCCAGCATTTACTGTTTGCAGACTTTTTGATGATGGCCATGCTGACCAGTGAGTGTGAGGTGATACCTCATTGTAATTTTGATTTGCATTTCTCTAATAATTAGTGATGTTGAACATCTTTTCATGTGTCTGTTGGTTGTCTATGTCTTCTTTGGAGAATTGTCTATTTAGGTCTTCTGCATATTTTTTGATTTTTTTTTTTTTTTGTGTAAATTGAACTATATGAACTGTTTGTATATTTTGGGAATTGATCCCTTGATGGTTGTATTGTTTGCAAATATTTTTTTCTCAGTTCATAAGTTGTCTTTTTGTTTTGTTTATGGTTTCCTTTGCTGTACAAAAGCTTTTAAGTTTAATTAAGTACCATTTAAAAATTTTTTGCTTTCATTTCTATTGCTCTAGAAGACAGATCCAAAAAGATGCTGCTGCAGTTTATGTCAAAGAACGTTCTGCCTCTGTTTTCCTCTAGAAATTTTATAGTATCCAGTCTTACATTTAGGGCTTTAATCCATTTTGAGTTTATTTTTGTATATGGCATGAGAGAACGTTCTGATTTCATTCTTTTATAGGAAGCTGTCCAGTTCTCCCAGCACCACTTATTGAAGAGACCGTCTTTTCTCCATTGTATACTCTAGACTACTTTGTTGAAGATTAATTGACCATAAGTCCATGCCTTTAGTTCTGGGCTCTCTATCCTGCTCCATTGATCTATGTGTCTGTTTTTATGCCTGTATCATACTCTGGATTATGGTAACTATATGATAAAGTTAAAGTCAGGGAATGTGATTCCTCCAGCTGTGCTCTTCTTTCTCAAGATTGTTTTGACTATTTGGGGTCTTTTTTGTGTTTCCATACAAATGTAACTTTTTTTTTTTTTTTTTTGGTTCTAGTTCTGTGAAAAATACCATTGGTAATTTGATAGGGATTGCCCCGAATCTGTAAATTGCCTTGGGTAGTACGGTCGTTTTAATAATATTGATTCTTCCAATCCAAGGACACAGTTTATCTTTCCACCCATCTGTGTTGTTTGCAGTTTCTTTCATCAATTTCTTACAGTTTTCAGAGTAGAGATCTTTGCCTCCTTAGGTAGGTCTATTCCTAGGTGTTTTATTCTTTTTTGATGTGATGGTAAATGGGATTGCTCCCTTAATTTTTCTTTCTGATATTTCATTGGTAGTGTATAAAAATGTAAGATTTCTATATATTAATTTTGTATCTTGCAACTTTAGTGAGTTCATTGATGACTCCTAGTAGTTTTCTGGTAGCATCTTTAGGATGTTCCCTTTGATTGAATCTTGACACATATGACTCATACACATTAATATACAATGTGGAACTTCCAGTATTTCTTTGGAAAATAAAATGGTTCTGTGCATCATAAGGATTTAAGTACAGCAAAGACCGACTGACTCTGGAGATAATGCTACTTCATTCATTTGAAGTTGAGGGAATTGAACCAAAGGGTAACTTTGTGAAAGATGGGTACACCAAGTAAATTCATAGTAGAACAAGATTTTAGAGGGAATAGCTTCCTAATTGAGAGGAAAAAGTCATTTTCTCCACTGAAACTATATAGAAAAATTAGTAATATTAAAAAACGGATAATTTTACCTTAACGTTACTTATTTAGGTAATTCAACTTATATCAAGCACTAAAAATGATACAACATCACTTAAAATATGTTCCCTAAATTGTTGGTCTTTCCCATTGTTGAGTTAATAAATATATCATACATTCCATTCTGTAAAAAGGGAAAAAATAAGAAAAAAATATTCTGACCATTGAGTGAATTAGTGTCCTGCCAGGCTAGTTATTCTTAATGTGACTCAAATTATACATTTATAATATTAAAATATATTCTTTGTTTTGCAATTAGAGCAAAATATTTTGAGAAATAAGTGTAAGTTGTAGTGTAGAAGAGAAACTTAATTCCGAGATTAGACCCTGGAGAATGTCATTCTAAGTGAAGTAAGCCAGAAAGAGAAAGGAAAATACCATATGAGATTGCTCACATGTGAAATCTAAAAAAAAAAAAGGAACATAAAAACAAAATAGAAACAGACTTATAGACAAAGAATACAAACTTGTGGTTGCCAAGGGGGTGGAGGGTGGGAAGGGACAGACTGCGATTTCAAAATGTAGAATAGATAAACACGATTATACTGTATAGCACAGGGAAAT
Source organism: Camelus ferus (assembly GCF_009834535.1). Classification (NCBI taxonomy): domain Eukaryota; kingdom Metazoa; phylum Chordata; class Mammalia; order Artiodactyla; family Camelidae; genus Camelus; species Camelus ferus. The sequence goes on from NC_045730.1 coordinate 16,165,397, forward strand.
ATATACAAGACCTTGTGGTAGCTCACAGCGAAAAAAATGTGACAATGAATATATGTTCATGTAGAACTGAAAAATTGTGTTATACACTGGAATTTGACACAACATTGTAAAATGACTTAACTCAATAAACAATGTTAAAAAAAGAATAGAGACTTAATTTATCTAAGTTTTAAATAGTTCTAGTAGTATGTTTAGGCCTTTTAGATGGCATTGGTTTAACAAACGCTTTTCTAATTCCCAGATAATTATTTGGCTCTAATCATAATAAACCCATGTGCCTCTATAGTCATAGATTTGGTTCTAAATACTTTGATCTCAAATTTCTTATCTTGAGTATGGCAAATTTTATGTTTAACTTAACCATCGGTCTATCTTTATATCATACAAGGTTCTAAGTTTCTACCCTTGATGTTAGCCTACTTCCATTTATACCATTTAACCTGTAACAGAATGGAATGATCCAATGTTTCGTCTTCACCTTTGGCAATAAGGAAAACATTTAGAGGAATATATCAGTGTTTTACCATTTGTCCCAAGCAATTTGCATGTTAAAAACCTCATGATCTCTACATGGTTCTTTTATTCTTGAAGAGCTAAAACTGTAAAGTATTAAATCTGGAATTATAACAAGAGATACAGGGAGCGTGATCTGATGGTACTTGCTGGTGGGGTATTAAAACAGATATATAGGATATGCGATCTGACTCTGCTGAGTGCTAGAGCAGGTATAAATCTTTGCAAGCTGAATTGTGATAACAGACACATTTCTCACTCTTAAGTATAGCACTTATGGTGCTAGGAGTAAATATAATAAAGTATTGACTGAGAGGTAGCACTGAAGTTTCACGCCAGAGATGGGTGTCCAAATGGATTGTCAGGAGAAAGGAAACTGAAGAAAGAGGGCAGAAACTGGGAGCAAGAGGGAAAGCTGAGAGATAGGAAAGCTAAGAAGGTTGAAAGTAATTTTTTTTTTCCTGGTGATAATAGAGAAATAGGGTGGAAAACCCTGAAAGAATCCTGGAGACAGGGAGCTGTGCCCAATGCTGCAGTTTTATGCCCTCTCATTGACAGTATTTGTGTGAGAGGGATGGGTGAATTTAAAAGGATCCAAAGTGAGTTAGAACAGTGTAACTAAAACAAAGACAAGAAAAGCTTTTAATTATTCCCTGAAATCCTTTCTCTGTCATAGATTTAAGGGTCACAGATTTAGACAGTGCTTTCTCCAACAAAGTTCTCTTTCTTCTTTTTTCTTATCCCCAATCCCTTGAAAGAATAATTGAGCACTATTATTCCAAATCTTGGTGCCAAATATGCTCAGAATGACCTTGATCCAGTCATCATGGTCTTCACTTTGCCTTATGAGTTTCCTGGCCCCTCACTCGGACTGTGAGATGGAGAATTCTCTGTCCTTGCTTTGGAATCAAGCCTCACTGTGGCAACACAGATAAGGACTGCCAGACCTCAAAGTGGCCTTGAATCTGTTTCCATTTCCTCAGTCTGGTCATCCTGATATGCAGAGTCCTGGCGGGGAATTCTGGAAGGCCAGCCAAAGCGCTCTACAGCGTAAGTGAGGTTAATTCTAATAGCCTGCTTAATAATGTAATTTAACTGTATTTTGGAAAATAGAATTACTTCTCCAAACAAACACAAATAAGCACTCATCAGAGACTCACTGAAATGCGTATCACAAAATGAGGAAGTGTGTTCCCCATCTGTCTCCTGAGTCTAATGTTGAGGGCACAGTGTTACAAAGGTGCTGACACACATCTGGCATCAACAATACCCAGGATGAAAGAAAAGTGGAGAGAAGGTGTCAGAAGGCATAATAAGAAAGAAAAACTTAAATGGAGACTGAACACAACAAAGAGAACAGGGAAACCAAGAGGAAATACATTCTTTCTGTTCAGAGAGGCAATGGTTACACTAAAGATCTGGTCCTGGTCCAGTAATTTTTCAGCTTTGACAACCGAACTGCATAATTGAGGCCAAAAGTAGGAAAACACACCCCTGATAGTCATTAGCCAGTTTTTGCCCGAATTACCTAGACTTTTAGCATATTACCTTTCCATTCAACCTTGTATGGAATGTCCGGTGACAGAAAGAGTAAGAAAGATGAATCCATTATCTCACAGGGATTTCTCGGCTAGTCAGTGAAAAGACAAGGGCAAAACAAAAATGAGATGAAGAAGGAAGTAGTGCAGCACACTTGTGCGGTGAAAACAAACACACACACCAGTCATTTCACACTCTCAGTAGAGAAAACTTTAGGAATTAACTTGTGGGTGTCTGGGTTTATTTTAATGGGATATAAATCAGGAAGAAAAATGATACTCAAATTCCCAAAAAAATGCATATATATGTTAACTAAAATTGAACAAAGGCAGTAAGAACAGGAAAAATACAATATCTTGATGAGCTCTGGCAGCAAATTCATGGACTAACTTAGGCTGCACATCAGCTCTGTGGCAGGAAGCACCTACAACTTCTCCGAGCTTCATGTGATGGTCAAGTGGGAAAAAAACAGCACCTAATTAATGACAGGTCTGTGTGCAAAGTAGAGTTTTTGTATAACTTTCACTGGCAAAAGAAAAGTTTGCAGACATCAGAGAAAAGCAGGGAAACTCCATCATCTTGATCTGAATGTCAACATTGGTGCATTTTCAATTTTGGCAAAGTGGATGAATCGTACACCCAGTAAGGACCCTACAAAGCTGCCTACATCATCTGAGAGTAAATAGATGGTGGGAGAATCATAGGACAGTGACCTGTAATTATTGGCAACTTCTATTCATATAGAGCAGCTGTATTTGATATACACAGGCACACTTAACACAATAAAACAATAAAAACCATGGTACATACATACAAAATTGTCTGTTTATTCTTTGTTGAGACTTTCTTTGTGCATAACATTTTCACTGACTTTTTTGAGCCTGTGAGAAGAATCAAATTATGCTTATTAAAAATATGTGTATTTCTGGAGGGATATGCGTTCCTATAACCTTCATTACGATGCTTTTAATTAACCAATATGCCTCATAATAAAGTATCTAGCTGTCACCGAAATCAACACTTTTCAGTTATTAATAGATTAAGGAAAGAATGTTAATTTCTTCAAGCTCCATTTCATTTGGTCTCATTACTTCAGGAGCCAGATGGTTACAGGGCTGGACCTGTCAACAGTTACTGTGAGCAAGAATACATTCAGAGACACCAAAATGAAGTATGAATAACAGCAGAAAAATGAATTCTGAGGTAGCCGTGCACAATGCATAAGGCAAGGCAGAAAGTTATTCTGCCGAGAAATGGAGAAAATTATGAATCAGGCACATTTTAATTGATGTTTTATTTTCCCCCCTGAACACACTCTCCTTTCCTCCCCCCACCCCATGAAATTTTCTCCCCCCAAATTATAGCCATAAGGCTCCAGCTGTGCTGTAGCGAAGCTTTCCATTTTTCGGGTGTCTAACTATTTCTCTTGTCCCTCACGCTGCCGGAAATTGACAGTTCTCCTACACTGTCAGTTGATTGATGATGTCAACTTGGAAGAGACAGTCCCACCAGCAGCCAATTTTTTCAAGACATTCTCTGATTTTAAGAATTACTTCTGAGTCCTTCGAAAGGAAGTCACCTTGAAGGGCATCTCCTGCTTGATCCCTCAGCCTGCTCTGTGGCTGCCCGTGGTTGGGAATGTCAAACGGATGAGTTAGCTGCTCATCCTGTCTTACCTGTTGGGTGAAACAGACTCCCAGTTTCCCAACAACTTGCAGAGTCCATCATTCCATAATTCAGCTGAGTGATGGTCAGTATTCAGAGCTAAGAGTCAGTATGTTGGAATGTTAAACCTTACTTTTGGTGAAATGTCTGTGCTTTCAAGTAAGTCATTTGCTTGGAATACACCACATTCTCTATTATCCACCAGGTAGGGTCAATATTTTCTCCTGGTAAAATATTTTGTGATGTTCAAATGTGAAATGTTACATGACTTCCACTTCTGTGCCACAGTAACTCACCTGCTACAGTTTTGTATTTCTCGTCATTCTTAACCACAGGTGTGTCTCAAATACTTGCCGCCTAGGGGACAAGAAACAATTTGCAACCTGATTTTCTTTTCTTTCTTTTTTTTCCTTTTCTTTTCCTCTTCTTCTTCTTCTTTTTTTTTTTTTTAGGGGCAATTTAAATAACACAGATTTGCTGATTTTGAGTCATTAGTACCCATGAGCCTTCCAACAGAAAATTTAAGCCTCATAAAGTTTGAACTAATTTTAGAGCTATCTTGACCAAAACTTGCACTTTGAATAAGAAACTCGAGAAACCACAAGAGTTCGGAAGATCTGTCTGCGGTTCTAGATGTTATTTAAACCAGCTTCAGTTTGGTCAAGTAGAGAAAACAAAGCAAAACAAAACAGAATCTGTAGCTGACTCCAGTATATGAACCTTAATAAATTTAAAAAGGCTACATCTCTATAAATCCTGAAATTTATTCACATATTCAAACATTTTTTAAATTTTTTAAGAACATACTATGCTCTAAGCAGAATTACAGATGTTGGGGATACCTGGTAGCATATTACCCAGTGATTATTTTTAAAACAATCTTCTCAATGTCTATAGAAAATTAACTTGCCCATAAGCAATTGTTTCATTCTTAACAACAACAACAACAAAAAATGCTTAATTAAAGATAAAAGTGTCCCACTTTAAGTATACATTTTCCTTCATACAAGGAGAAAAATCCCATTCTGTTATTCTTTCATTCAGGCTGGTGATTACATACTTTAAGAAAGGTGAGAGTCTAGTTCAACTGTAAAAAGAAAAGATATTCTAGAAGATCTGAAGAGGAACATTTACTGAGCTCCTTAATACTTGTCTCTGAAAGGCAGTGAGGCTCTTCAATCAGTTCTGCCTTTAAAGTTTCTCTCTTTGTCTCCAGATTGATAAGAACCAGTCTTCTAAAAAATAAATAAATAAAAATGAAGGTGTGGGCAAAGGGCAGTTGGTCCTAAATGAGTGGTAGGCAAACTTTTTGCACAAGGATAACTTTCAGAAAAAGTGTTAATGGGATATGTTTTTTTTTTCTCCCTCAAATTCAAAATGATCATAGATGTACTGAGTGTCATGGAAATTTAAGGTATAGTCTTCCAGGCAAACTTATCTACTTGACTGAGTAGAGCAATGCCAGAATGGGACTTGACACTGAATTCACTGAAACCAAAGTTAACCAAATAGTCAAAAATTGTAGCAAAAATGAGTCTTCTTTCTATTCTTCCATCTGGGCTGGTTGTATTCATCTTGGGCCTCTAAATAGCTCATTGCTGGTATAGGCTGAGAACACCACTGGCAATCAGACTTGTCTGAGTAAACAAGGAAGACAGGTGGGCCGGACCCCGGAAACGTTTATTTGCTGTGAGCAGTTGAGCAGCCTCTTGGGAAAGACCTCATCTCCAGGGAGGAGTGAGACTTGCATATTAAGTCTGGTTCTATAGTGTCTCAGCCAGTGGAGAGCAGGTTAAATCTTGACATAGTACATTGTTTGTCATTCATATTTTCCCAAGCCAATTCACCTACCTACATGTTCTTGGGGCCTAGAAGGAGGAGAATTCTTAGAATAAACTGAATATGCTGTTTTCTCACAGACTCCCTAGAGTCAGTGAAACCCAAAGTATCTTGGACGACAATGAAAAGTAAGGCATTCTGTCCCCTTGGGCATTGGGTACTTGTGCTCCAGCATATCATTCCCACCATGACTGCAGCTGCAGTGAGAGCTGGGGTCTGCATTTTCTGACACTATCCATCACCCATAGTTTTAGCAGCAGCTAGAGGCAGTGCCAGCAGAGTCTGGTGGTGCCAGACACTGAAACAAAGGATGACATTGACTCAAGATTTTCATTGACAAGGTCCTCCAGCAAGAGCAGGGACGAGGGTTCAGCTGTAGGGGATCACAAGGGGGCCAGAGCAGGAGGGAAAGACAGTGGGAGATGCCTCTTGTAAGCTCAGTGGGTTTGTTTTGCATACATAGTAGCAGATCCCCAGGGGCTTTCAGAAATAGCTTGTGGAAATAGGTTGAGACTTTGAAGGGAATAAAAGGAGTTGCCAAGGGTTCACAATTTCAGTAATAAAGCCCAGGAAATACGTTAAGAGGCTCTGTTTTACAGTTAGAATGATGCGACTTAGGAGTTAAAAAAACAAAACACAACAAAACCTTTTCTAAAGGTTGTAGGGTAGTCCTTTACAGAAAACAAAGAGGAACCACGGTTTCCATATTTAGACTTTGTTATGCCCCCGGTTACCAGACCCTGGAAAGCTCACTCCATTTTTCAACTCATCACGTTAGAATGTTAGAATTGGGTATTATTCAGGTCTTTGTGGGACCGCATTTAAAGGTCCCAGAGCTGTAGCTATTTATTCTCTATTTTAGACAGGTTTCCTCCTGACTGAGACCCCCGACCTCCCTTTTCTCAGAGCATTTACTTTAGAAAACTTGAGATTGTAAATTCTTATCTGCCCCTTTGAAATATACATCTTTCCCCAGGCTCCGGACAGTCTTATAATCCAGGGGTGTCTTTTTTCCAGATCTGGGAGTCATCCCTTTGAAATGTAATCATCAAGAAAAATGGCACCTCTGTCTTCCAGTATCTTCCAGGAGCCTGATTTCCATGAGAAGCAATTAGCAAACAAAGGTGGCCTATTCACATTGACCAGCCTCCAGCTAACATTCTTTAGTACTTTCCGCTTAGCCCATCCCAGAGCTTGAAACTCTCCTACCTTTTGTTGCAGTGGAGTTGAGTTCAGTCTGTCTCCCCTAGGGCATTAGTCTTGAATAAAGACTTCTTTGTTTAATTCTGTCCATTACAATTTTTATTTGACATCACCTGTAGACCAGGACTCTTTTTCCCTGTTAGTCAGACTAATCCTGGCCAGAAGCAGGAGGGTTTTTTAACCTGATTTAAGATTCCTTTGCTGTTATTCTGACCCTGATATATATGAGCCTCCATCTAGATCCTGAGCTCTGAGCTGACTCTCCCTCCACCCGGGATGTCCCCGTTTTTGTAAGTAGGACTTGACCTTGATCCACGTTTCTCAATTTTCTCTCTGGGAAGCTGCCTGGCTCTTGTCTTGTGTCCTGACTGGTTCCTGTTCCGATGGGTAGCAATTCTATACTGTTTTCATCTTGCCTGTGGATACCTCCAAGGTCCTCATACCAGCTTGATTTCCATGTCATCAGTTGCCTGCCTGGACTGAAACTGGACCTGATGGTGAGAGCCCTTGGGAACAGGGCATAGCATCCTAGATGGCACAGCCCTCGAGAATTTATAGTTGGATCACTTCCCTTTGGCCCTTCCCCCACCTTGACGCAATGAAAAAATCTATTTTCAGATCCCTGCTCTTGTCTACCAGGCTTATCTTACTGTGATCTAGTGAAATTCTCCCTGTTGATCTTAGGAAGATTTTGAAAAGAAAAGATAAGCAGTCTCTGGGTAAGATTTTAAAAGGTAGATTATAGGCATTATTTATCAGAATCTTTTTAACATCCTATGAGGAAGATACAGTTGGCCCTCTGTATCTGTGGGTTCTACATCCATGGGTACAGAGGGCCAACTGTGGGACCTGAGCATGCATGGAATTTGACATCCCTGTGAGTCGTGCAACCAATCACCCATGCATATGAAGGAATGACTATATTGTTATCTTCATTTGATGGGTGAAAAAACTGAGGCTCAGAGAAATGATAACTTTTCCAAAGGCACAAGGACAGGACTCAACAATATTACTGACTCTTTTTTAATGATGTTTTTTACTGGAATCTGCCTGCTTCTAAATCTTGTGCCCTTTCTTCTGTAGCATGCTGAATTCCTTGTTCTCGATGGTATTCATGAAACACCTTCACAAAGTTTTCAGGAAACCAATGTAAAATTTAATTCAACTTGGGATGCTGTTTTCAATGGAAATTTGATAAAATTATGAGTTGTTACTCACCTAAATAAGTTTGGGAATCATTAAAAACTGGCTTTGATGAGTCTTTTAGTAAATATTTTAGAAATGTGTACTTGTGCTTTTTTAATATGTATACTTTTTGGTTTTGTTAGATGTATTTTTCCTTAGCATCTGCTTCTCTTACCCCAAAACATGTATTCTCCCACGCAGTTTACTCATCCTGCATTATGCCTTTCTGTTAAATATTCTTGCTTCCCACTGAGCTGTTTTCTAGGATGCTACTGTCATATCAATCATATTTAAAAACCCAAGATGAGATCTGACAAAGCAGTATAATGATTTTGCTTTATTTAAATCTGAGGAGCGTGGGGCAGTTCGGAAAGGTGGGTCTGGTGTTTCCTAAGTGCCTTTTGGTTTCCGAATATGATGGGCTCCTTCCCCAGGGCAAGCTGGCCAGCTCTCAGAATTGCAGCCACTGGCTGGTATGTTCTGGGGCAGTATACCCGGCTTCCTTCTACAGCGTGAGGATCGAAGTAGAGATCACTGCTCACTTGTCAGAGTTCACTTGGAACCCCTTCTTTGATCTCCAAAGCCAGTAATGTAGCATATCTTCTCCTTCCTTTCCTCCTCTGGGCCCATATCGGGATAGTTCAGGATAATCTCCCCAACTCAAGATCCTTCAGCTAATCACATTTAACAAGTCCCTTTTTAACATATTACACAACATATTCATAGGTTCTGTGGATTCATATTCATAGGACTTGAACATCACTGGAGAACTGTTTTCAGCCAACAGCAAATGGTTTCTCTCTCTCTTTTTTTTTTTTCTGGTTTTTATTTTATTTTCATTTTTTCTATTTAACATTAAAAATTTTAAATTGAAGTATAGTTGATTTACAACATTGTGTTGGTTTCAGGGGTACAACAAAGTGATTAAGTTATACACACACATACACATATTATATATATATAAATATATATATATAAATATATATATATATTTTTTTCTCAGATTCTTTTCCAGTATAGATTATTATAAAATACTGAATATAGTTCCCTGTGCTATACAGTAGGTCTTTGTTGTTCATACATTTTATATAGAATATGAATATGTATATGTTAATCCTAAACTCCTAATTTATCCCTCCTCTCACATTTCCCCTTTGGTAACCATAGTTTGTTTTCTATTTCTATGAGTCTATTGCTGTTTTGTAAATAAGTTCATTTGTATCATTTTTTTTTTTTTTAGATTTCACATAAAAGTGATATCACATGATATTTGTCTTTTTCTGTCTGACTTCACTTTAAAGTATTCTCTAGGTCCATTCATGTTTCTGCAAATGGCATTACTGCATTACTGCATTACTTTTACAGCTGAGTTATGTTCCGTTGTATATATAGATACCACATCTTCTTTATCCATTTTTCTGTCAATGGGCATTTAGGTTACTTCCATGTTTTGGCTATTGTAGAAAGTGCTGCTATGAACATTGGGGTGCATGTAGTTTTTTCTGGATACATGCCCAGGAGTGGGATGGCTAGATCTATAGATACCACATCTTCTTTATCTATTTTTCTGTCAATGGGCATTTAGGTAACTTCCATGTTTTAGCTATTGTAGAAAGTGCTGCTATGAACATTGGGGTGCATGTAGTTTTTTTTGGATACATGCCCAGGAGTGGGATGGCTAGATCATATGTTAACTCTATTTTTAGTTTTTTAGGGAACCTCCATACTGTTCTCCATAGTGGCTGCACCAATTTACATTCCCACCAACAGTGTAGGAGGGTTTCCTTTTCTTCACATCCTCTCTAGCATTTATTATTTGTAGGTATTTTCATTATGGCCATGCTGACCAATGTGAGGTGATACCTAATTGTGGTTTTGATTTGCATTTCTCTAATAATTAGCAATGTTGAGCATTTTTCCACTTATTGGACATCTGTATGTCTTCTCTGGAGAAATGTCTATTTAGGTCTTTCCCCCATTTTTTTATTGGATTGTTTGTTTTTTGTTATTAAGCTGTATAAAAAGATGTCTGTATATTTTGGAAATTAATCCCTTGTTGGTTGCATTATTTGCAAATATCTTCTCCTATTCCATAGATTATCTTTTAATTTTGTTTATGGTTTCCTTTGCTATGCAAAAGCTTTTAAGTTTAGTTAAGTCTCATTTGTTTATTTTGCTTTTACTTCCATTACTCTAGGAGATGGATGCAAAAAACTGTTGTGGCAATTTAAGTCAAAGGGTGTTCTGCCTATGTTTTCCTCTAAAAGTTATATAGTATCCAATCTTACATTTAGGTCTTTAGGTTTCTGTTTTCTAATGTTGACAGCAAAACTGGTGGAATAAATAGCCTGATGTATCTTTCTTTCTCTTCTTTTCTTCCTCTATTCCTCCTTCCCTTCTTTCTTCTGTATCTCCTTTCCTCCCTTCTTCCCTCTCCCTCTCTCTCTCTCTCTCAACATTAAAAGATCTGATCCTGGTAGAAAGAGTGGGTTAGAGGGTGTTGGAAAGATTAAGTGGAATGATAAACTATAAATGCTAGGTCCTAGTTGTAACTCTCCCATTGTTATCAAAGAATCAGAAAGGTTGCTCTCTTTGTTTTTCTGTTACAGATCTGAAACACAACTGTGATAGGTGCATGTTTATTGCTGTTGTAATGTACATCAATCCCATTCTCCTCCTTCAGGGACAAACGCTGGTCTAAAAAGAGGTGATCCAAAGATCATGTCTCATATTTTCTAAAATTTAAGAAGAATAATTTTAGTTGTGTTGAAATGTATATTCTACAATATATCTTTTAGGGAATCTCAAAAATATAAATCCCCCATAGTAGAAAAAAAGGCATGTAATTATGTTAATTAAAACCAGAAGAATTTTTTGCATGAGATTTTTTTCTAGATTCCTTTTTATCAAATTTTGGCTGGGTTCCTCTACATTCTGAGGTTTTTGTTTTTTGTTTTTGTTTTTTTTTGTTTTTTGACAGCTGAACATATTCTTTCCTAAATTTCACCATGCCTTAGGGGATAATCAGTAGTTTTCAAAAGCTGATACAATAACTCCAACTGCCTGCATGCAGCAGATTACTTGCTCCTGTTCTTTCCTAGAAGCAAATACACCATAAGGCCATTGCACTTATAACAACTGTGGATCATCTGGAACTTTAAAATCTGAGAAAAGAGCTATTCCCATCGGTCCTAATAAGCAGATGAAAAATAGGATTCTCTAAAGGACTTTACCTACATACATTTAAATTTTTTTCATGTCAAAAGAAACCTCTTCTGCCTTTAATATAAACAAGGGACAAAATTAAATGCAAAAGAGTCTGCTAATGTAAGATTGAGATTCTCAGAGGAACATCACTTTTCCCACATTCCACGCATTCTGAATATTAAGGTATCACATTTAAGAGACTAGCTAGTTCTGAAAAGCACAGTATTTGAAGCATAATGGGTTCAAATGAAAGGAATGGCAACAAGTCTCACTTCTTTTGTATGTACGACCGCAGCAGAGTCAATTTTTGATTTTGGGGTCTAATCAGTAACAGTATGACACTTGTCTCTTTTACTTTCCTCTTCCTTTCTCTTCGCCCCTTCTTCTAAAGGACCTTCAAGCTCAGGGAGAAGAAATAAAATTAGAGCAGGCAATTTGGTTTCCAATTCATTGCTTGATTACTGGTTTGGTAGATGTGGATGTAGGGCTGGATTGAAATTGTCATTAATCAGGAAGTATTACCCATATCTTGTCCCTTGAGTGACTTACCATGACAATCAGGGTCCTGATGCTTTCACTCCTAAATTATTCCCACAGTTGGTCTACAAATGACCACTGAAGATGATTTTCTCTAAAATCATTTGAGTTTTTAAAAATTACTCTGCTTTCTATTTCAAAGAAAGGTTGTACACACAGGAAATAGGATAGAGGCAAACTCAGCAGACAGTTTGCTGGGGGTGGAAACAGGTGCATGTCATATGGAATAATCCATACATTCTGACTTCACCACTTTTCCCTAGTTTTGAGAAATGTACAGAGAATTTGCAGTAAAGAGGCGGTTGAATAACAATAGCAACAGTCTGTATTTATACAACACCTTTCTTTCAGAGAGTTCAGAGTGCTTTATAAACAGTATCTCATTAATCTTCACAACTTCCCTATATGGAAGGCGGTTTCAGCTATCATTACTCACATCTTTATCAACAAAGGAACAGTTGCCTGCAGAGCGGCTAAGCAACTTGTCCAAGGTCACTGAGGGAGCGAGTGGCAAAGCCAAGAATAAAACTCAGAGCTTTGACCTTCCAGTTTAGTATTCTCTCCAGGAGGCAACCTTGAAGAAAGAGCAGATTCTTGCATGCATATTCATAAATCTCCCAAGAAAAATCTACCATTTCTCAATATTTTCATCAACCAAATTTTGATGCTAATTTGTGACCATTTAAAATAAAATCCAATGGCTGATAGTGAGGGGGAAACACTGAAATCACATTGAGAGAATACACAAACCTCAGTCTCTAAGCCTCATGAATCACCTGGAGACCAGCAGTTGGCCACACACAACTCATTAGACCCACCAGGTAAGAGGATGCTGAGAAGCAGGCCACCCGGGATGTGAAGACCCTGTTTGAAATGGCCAAACTCTCAGCCCCTTTCCCCAAAGTTAGGTGGGCAATACTCATTAGGATAAATTACTACTAGTTCATTGAATTACTAATTGTCACTTATCATATGTTATGCACATGCTAAGGGCTGCATACCTGTCCTCAGGTAGCTTATAGTTTAGCAGAAAGACATGCAAATGGGTGCACACAGTGTCATAAGAGAGGAAGATTCATAGCTTACACTGTCTGGGGAAATTGGAGAAGGCTGGAGCCAAACTCCAGCTCTCAGAGATCTTGTCCAACCAAGCATTAGATTTGAACATGGTGTCTTGTTTTCTTGGACTCTCTTCCACTTTCTTCACATGGTAGACATGTTCCAACCTTAGTTATCATAGAGCATCTCTTCAGAGAGTTCCTCCTGGACTTTGCCACCAAGGGAGTTCTCTTTGTTGTTGTCAATCGAGGAACTCTTTGTTTTCTTTACAACTTTCATCTCAGTTGGTAAAATAGGGCTATTTGTTAACCAGTTTATGACATATCTCTCTCTCCAAACTGTAAGCTCTGTGGAAAGCCATAACAGTGATTATCTAGTAGTATGTGCTCAGTGAATGGATGGTGCTGCATGGATGAAACCTGTTAGCTTCTCCTTCCTCCTTTATAAAATAATGATAATGATGCTTACCTCTTAGCATCGTTGTGAGAACTAAATGTACAAATACCCAAAGCTGCAGTGCATCATGCTAAGCACTAAATTCAATAAATGGTAACCTGAAAGCGGTATTAAATGTCTGTAGCCTGAACAATTTAAGTTATTGGTTATTTAGTTAAATATAATTATTTTGTGAGGAACAATAGAAGTGAGGTTGAAGATGGAGAATTAATGAGTGTTAACTATTTTTATAGAAGCATAATGGTGAAAAGAAAAGAGAAGGTAAGAGCTAGGATTGTACAGGGTTATGTAGGCTTGCAGGGAGTGTGTGTGTGTGGTGTGTGTGTGTGTGAATTTTCTTACATGCTGAGAGACTGAAAAATACAAGGCAAGAGAGGTAGAACTGATGGAATATGGTATCACTGAAGCATAAGAACATGGAATTAGTCTTAGCTAGGACAAGAAGCATCTCTCTGAGATAGGAGAGAAGGATGCAGAGATGTTTATCTATTCTACATTTTGAAATCCCAGTCTATCCCTTCTCATTCCCTACCCCCTTGGCAATCACAAGTTTGTATTCTATGTCTATGAGTGTATTTAGCACAGGGAAATATATACAAGATCATACGGTAGCTCACAGAGGAAAAAATGTGACAATGAATATATATACGTTCATGCATAACTGAAAAATTGTGCTCTACACTGGAATTTGACACAACATTGTAAAATTATTATAAATCAATAAAAAATGTTTAAAAAAGGATGCAGAGATGAATGCAGGTGTAACAACAGCAATTACTTTTATAATTATTTTTATAACACTTACTGAGTACACACTAACTGGGAAGCATTATGCTAAATTTTCTCTCTCCATAACAGATTTCTTTCAATCCTTACTTGAAAGTAATCTTGAAGGTAAATTCCTTTATTTTCATCAGTGTGTATGTGAGGAAACTAAAGATTAGAGGCGTTACATAACTGCTGAAGGTCATACTCGTAACCGATTGTGTAAGGAGGCCGGGCTGCCACCAAGACCCAGGTCTAGATCACACTGCTACGTTGTTTCTTATACAAGTAAGTCGATGGAGACAGGTTCTAAGTTGAAAGCATTGGATCCTGATAATTTTTAATTTATTTGGGAGGGAAGAGATCAGGTTTTTTTGAGATTGTACATATGTCTGAGAGGGTAGCCAAGTGACATGATATGATATGGGAGGACTTGAGAAGAATGGTGAAGGTTTGGAATAATGACCATGGGTTTGCAACAGACTTTAGACACCAGAATTTGTGCATTTCCAGTATCACCAATCTTTTCAGGAGCCTGAGCAATCTCAGTATTGGAAGGAAGAGGTGAATGGTTAGCTGGAGCCAAGATTGGCCAGTTGTTGCTGAAGGTCAAGGGAGAAGAAAGGACTGATGATTCTAGGAAGACAGCAAATAAATTGGTTAACCATGAGATCTAGACTGGGTAGGCAAACATGCAATGCCACGAAGAGACTTATATTGCTTAGGGTTTAAAAAAAAAAGAGAGAAGACAAATAAATGGAAAACAGTATGATCAGAATGGGAATAAGGTCACTAGAAAAATAAAGGATCTCAGTTAATAATTTTAGACATATACAAAAAGTGAAAAATGACAAGACCCAGGAGAGGCTCTTGAATTAAATAAGGATGGAGATCTCAAAACAATACCATGTGGAGCTATTCAGGGAAACTAAAATTAAAACGAGGCTTTCATGGTGTATGTGCGTAAGTCCTGTGTATGTAACACGTGGTTTCCTAGTGGAGAGGATTTTTGTTTGTTTGTTTGTTTGTTTCTGATGTACCTGGAATATATCCTGGAATCCAGAAAGGAGGCTGCCTACTTCTCCTTGGTTGGTAGTTTGATCATCTTAAATAACTATAAAAAAGCCCTTTGTCTTTCTCTCTCACACTAGTTGGCATTCTCTTAAAACAATCCACAATTTCTGCCAAAATATGTTCAGGAAATATGAGCGACTGCAGCTGGTGACCCCTTTAGATAACCACAAACTGAATCACAGAATACAGTTCAGCTGAGTAATAAAATATAATCAGATTGGCAGGCGGCATCAGACTCAGCCATGCCCATACAGATCTTCCTTTAACCCAGTTTAACAAGTGGCTCTCCTGGAGTTATTTATTTCCCCTGTCAACATTCCTATTGTGAAAATGACAGCCATCAAATCTCTTTTAGATCCTAATCCTATTCTTTTCTCTTCTGCCTCAGGTAGCAGAAAGCCTCATATAAGCAATATCGTTTCAGTCAGTTAAGTGATTTGTTTGACACTGATCATTTGCTTGAAGGAATAGCTATCATCTTAAAAAAAAAATAAATGTAATATCCCCCTCATTAGCCATGTAGTAAATTCAAAATAAATATCTGCAGCCAAAATCACTTTGAAATCTTATGAGGCTTGGATTAGTGTAGGTAGCCGTCCAACCAGCAGGAATCTGCCACCCCATTCCAAAGTGCATAATAAACTGCCAGTCTTAGTACTGCATCACCACAAGGTACTGTCAGACTGAGTTCCACATTTCACTCTGAACACCACTCTTAGCAGAGATCTGGTGCTAATGGGGCCAAATGAGGACAGCGATCAGGAGGAGATGACCTTCAAACAGAATCCCAGATATTTAATAGCAATGACAAGAATAAGATGCTATTAAATGGATTCATAGATTAAAAGGATAAGAAATTACAGGAAATCAATTTTTAGTTAGGGCCATCCCCTAGACAGATCCAATCTTAGGTCTAACCAAATGTCTTTCATAATTTGGTTTGATTTTTTACAAAAAGAGCTAGTATTTATTGACTATTTTCTCTGTGCCATGTACAGTTCTTCGTCTTTCTTATGTGTATGTGTTTTTTTTAAACAATATGCAATATGTAATATTATTATCTTCATTCTATGAACTAGAAAAATGAAGCTTGGAGAATTTAAGCAATTTTCCCAAAGGCTAGAAAGTGGAAGATTCAGAATTTGGACTTGGGTAGTTGGACTCTAGAAATTAAACTTAGTAGCACTGTATTAGTCTACCTATGCGGGCCCCTCTTTAGAACTGGATCCGGACCAGAAACGGAAGTATGCTGCTCAGGAGATCTTAAATCCTAAAACAGAGAATTTTGAGCAACCAAGTTACTGAAATTAAAAAAATAAATAAATAAATAGTGAGTTGTGCTTCTGGAAAAGTTCTATATGGTAACAAAGGCTGTCATTCCTGGTGTGACAAAAGAAAACACTGGATAAGTGGGGGAAAAAATCGTATTTTCTCTTTAGAGGTATTAGAAGCAGTGGATTCTAAAGTGAGACAAGCCTTTCCCTGGTAAGAAGGGATCAGTGACAGCTTTCATTACTAGGACATTTGGAAAAATTTCAGGGCACGAGCCGAGGCAGAAATATGCCTTCCGTAGACAGAAGATCTTTGTTGAGACAAGGAGAAGCCAGCTAGATTTCTAATAGCTATTCATAGCCTAGGTCAGTTTGAAATGTGGAGGGTGACTTCACTGATAAATTGTATCAAATATTAAAAAAATATATATACCCATCTTATACAAACATTTTCAGAGAGAGAAGAAGAGGAATGTTGTTTTATGAGATTAGCATAATCCTCATGTCAAAACCTGACAGTGGTATTACAGGAAAGAAAATTATAGACCAATGCATCTCATAATATTAGACATAAAAATCCTTGAAATTTAGCCAATTGAATGCAGAAATACATAGGATTATAACTCTTGAACAAATGGGGTTTATGCCCAGATATCAAGGTTAATAGTCAAGAATCAATCAATGTAATTCACTAGCAAAATAAACAAAAAAATATGTACTTCTCAATACGTGTTAAAAATAAAGGCATTTGTTACAGTTCAACACCTATTCATTATAAAACCTTTGGAATAGAAGGGAATTGTTCTATCTAATGATAAACATCTGCAAAACCTACAGGTCACATTCTACTTAATGGTGACATATAAGCATTTTCTTCTTAAGATTTGGGATGTAACAACAGTTTCCACTCTCACCCACTTCTATTTGATATTGTACTCAAAGTCCTAGTTAGTGCAATAGGGAAAAAAATAAATTTTAAAAAATCTAGATTTTTATTAGATTCTTCTAGAATATCCAAAACAATTTTAAAAATGAAGAAAGTTTGAGGAGTCATACTACAATTTCAAGACTTACTATGTGTATAGCAACAACAATTAATACAGTGTGGTATTGAGAGAAAAACAGATATAAATTAATAAAACGGGATAAATATAAATAACTTATTTTATATAATTTTCTTCTATTTAGAGATTTTCTGTTATTTAACCATCAACCAAATCACAAATACATGATCATTATAATATTGGGTATTCCTTTTCATTGATTTGTATGCTTTAATATCTTGTAGCAGACAGAAATTTAAGATCACTCCATGACTTTAACTCCCTCATAGTGTTTTATTACATAGTAAAGGGATTTTGAAGATTTAATTCAGGTTACTAATCTGTTGACTTTATTATAGGGACATTATCTTGTTGTGCATAACCTAATCACACGAGCCCTTTGAGAGCAGAGTTTTCTTTGGCATGGTAGCAGCAGAGGAGTGTAGAAAGACTGAAGGCATGAGAAAGATTCAATGAGGGAGATTCATTGCTGAGATGGAGGGAGTCACAGGGAAGGACCTGACAGTAGCCTCTAGGTGCTAGAGCAGTCCCCACAGACAACAGCCAGTAGGAAAATGAGGAGCTGAGTCCTGCAGATACAGGAACTCAATTCTACCATAAACTTGAAATGAGCTTGGAAAGTGGATTCTTTCCTAGGAGCTCCAGATAAAAGCCAAGCCTGACTGATACCATTAACTTTGGCCTTGTAGAAAACTCAGATGAACTTGCCTGCATTTTTTTATCTACAGACCTGTGAGATAATAAGTGAGTGGTGTTTTAAGCTGCTAAATTTGTGGTAATTTGTTAAACAGTAATATATAATTATTAAAGACTATTAATAAAGTTTTACAGTTTCTTCAAAAAGGTCCTGCATATCTCTTGATAGATAAGTTTCTAATTTATTTTTTATTGCAATTGAAAATGTCAAAAATTTTTTTAAGTTTGTACTTTGCAGTTTTGTTGCTTATTCATAGATATAAGGCTTCTGAATACTGATCTTATATTTAGCTGTTGAATCATCTGAATTGTTTTAATCATGTTCTTAGAAGTTCTAATAATTTGCATGGATTATCTTTGAGTTAGTCATATTGCTTGAAAGTAAAGACAGCTTTCTTTCCTCCTTTCCAGTCCTCATGTCTTTTATTAATTTTTCTTCTCTATTTCTAGTTTGTAAGCACCTTAAAGATAATAAGTATTGAATTTTACTAGATGCTTTCTCTGCTTTGAAATCAATGATTATATAATTTTTCTCTTTTAATCTATTAAATTGCTAGTGAATTCCTAGGATATGCTTTGGTCACGTTCATTTATCTTCTTTAACTATTATTGGATGGGGTTCAGCAAGATACTTTTTGTGATAATCTCGCTTAGTTTCGCTATCTTAGTTACTAATTTCAGAATTAGTTGAACTATATTTAGTTTTTAGATTTTTTACTGTTTGGCTCACAAATGCATAAAATTTAATCACAATCCTTCATGACACACCATCATCTCTAGTCATTGCATTCATTTAATATCTATTTTTGTCTATCCATTTAAATATTTAACATTCATATACCCACTTCATACTTCAGAACATATAATATTATTCATAACTTATATATAAACTATATTCTAATCCCCTACCCCATTGTCTACTTATTCCTCAAAGACAGCCATTTCTGTGATTTTTATACTTTTCATTTCCTTTCTTAGTTATTTGATTGCTTCTACTCACATATATGTAGGGATAAATAATAGTATAGTGTTTCTCATTTTTGAATATTTAAAGAGATGATCGCATTCTAGGTAGTCTTCTGAGACTTGGCTTTGTCATTTTGAGTTACATTACTAAGATTTATTCATAATGCTGAATGTAGCTCTAGTTCATTCATTTTCACAGTTTGAAATGGGAAATATCCTGGGAATATAATACAAAAGTGCACAAATCACACATGTTTAGCTCAGTGAATTATCACAAAGTGAACACAGTCAGATAGCCACCATATAAATAGCAGAACAAAGCTTACCAGCATCCCAAATGCCCTCCACATGCCCCTCATAATCACTGTCTCCCACTCTACAGAGGTAATCCACTACTGACTACTAATATCATAGGTTAGGGTCCAGGTTTTTTGCATTTGTCTGTTAACTCACAAGGTTGAGCACTTTTTATATGTTTAATGGCCACTTGGGTAGTCAGTTTTGGGAGGTAACTGCTTACGTTTTTAGCTAATTTCCTATTAAATTGATACATTTTAATTAAAGGAGTTTTTTTAAAAAATAAGTTCTGTATATGAGTCATTTGTCAGGTATATGTCTTATAAATATCTTTTAATACCCTATAGCTTGCACTTTTACTCCCTTAATAGTGTCTTTTGATTGAAGAGAAGCACTTATATTTAATTATATCAGTATAAATCTTTCCTTTAATGGACAGGCTATGTATATATAAGAAACTTTTCGTGCTCCAAGATCAGGAAGATGGCTTCTTGTGTTACTTCCTTTATTATCTTTATCTTTATTATTTTTATCTTTTGCATTTCAGTTTACAAGCTATTTGAACTCGATTTTTGTAATGGCACAAGGTAAAGATCAAAGTTTACTTTGTTCCATACAAACAACCTAATGTTCCAGCATGATTCATAGAAATGATCACCCTTTCCCCACTGCATTATTGTGTGACCTTGTTATAAATCAGGTGACTGTACAGGTGGAGGTGTATATGTTACGTCTCTTTCTGGACTCTCTGTTCTCATTATTTGTCTCTCTTTATACCAATTCTAAGTTATATTTATTGCTGTAGCTTTATAATAATTCTTACTATCCAATGGAGTAAGTTCTTCAGTTTTATTCTGTACATTCAAAGATTTCTCAATTGTTCTTAGCCCTTTGCATTTCTATACACATTTTAGGATCTTCTTATCAATTTTTTTACAACATAAAGACTACTGGGATCTTGGTTAGAATTACAGTAAATTCATAGATCAATTTGGAGAGAAAGGATATCTTGATAATCTGATCTCTGAGCACAGTATATGATTCCATTTATTTAGGTCTTTAATTTCTCTCAATAGTAGTTTTAGTTTTCTGTGTTGAGGTCTAAAACACATTTTACTACGTTTATTCTTAGGAATTTAATGATGTTTGATGCTATTATAAATGGTACATTTAAAATTTTCATTTTTGAATTTTTTGAATGTAGAAATTCACTTGGTATATGCATATACTTATGTGTATAAATGTGTATGTGTCTTAACTGCTATCTATTAATTAGTTCCCTCCCAACTGATTTAGTTGTGACTCTAAAAATTACGACATGCATCCCTGATTTATTAAATTATAATATAGTCTGTACTTTATTACTTCTTGTGTGATTTAAGGACCTTAGAACATTTACCTCTATTCATTATGCTTTATTTTTTGTGCTATTTTTATTATGCATTTTAATTCTATATAAACTATGAATGCTGAAAGTCAAGATTATCATTTTTTTACAGTAAATATTCTCTTTATTTTCCACTTGTTTACCCTTTCTTTTGCTTATTTCTCCATGCTTCTTTGTATTTCTTTTTTTTTAACATTTTTTATTGATTTATAATCATTTTACAATGTTGTGTCAAATTCTAGTGTAGAGCACAATTTTTCAGTTATACATGAACATATATATATTCATTGTCACATTTTTTCCCTGTGAGCTACCATAAGATCTTGTGTATATTTCCCTGTGCTATACAGTATAGTCTTGTTTATCTATTCTACGATTTTGAAATCCCGTCTATCCCTTCCCACCCTCTGCCCCCTTGGCAACCACAAGTTTGTATTCTATGTCTATGAGTCTGTTTCTGTTTTGTATTTATGCTTTGTTTGTTTGTTTGTTTGTTGAAATTTGGACACAAACATAGAGGGACGAACACAAGACACAGGGAGAAGACAGCTAACTGTAAGCCAAGGAGAGAGAACTTGATCTTTGATTTCCATCCTTTGAAACTGTGGGAAAATAAATTTCTGTTGAAGCCACCCAGTCTGTGATATTTTGTTAAGGCAGCCCCAGCAAGCTAGTACAATCTTCTACTGCTTCTGTTGAGAAGTCAGCTGCCTGTCTCATTGTTTATCCTTTGAAGGTATCATGTGTTTTTCTCTTGGCGATTTTTAAGTTTCTCTCCACGTGTTTTGTTTTCAACATTTCAGTGTGATAAGCATAGGTATGATTTTCCTGTTTTATTCTACCTGTGCTTTGTAGTGGTCCTTGAACCTGCGGACACCTTGGGTCAGTTTTGTAATGTTCTAGGCCATTATCTCTTCAAATATTGATTCTTCCCTATTCCAGCTGTCCTAATTTCTAGGACTTTTGATTTTTCAGGTATGTTAAAAATTTTAACTATATGCCATAATCTTCTATGTTCTTTTTTAACCTTTTGTCTCTGTTTCAGTTTAAATATTTTCTTCTTATCTATAATAAAATTCACAAAAATTGTGCTGGCTGTGTCTAATCTGCTGTTAAATCCACCTGTTTAGTTCATAATTTGTTATATTATTCTGTTTCAGTATTTTCATCAGATTCTCTTTTTATAGTTTTCAATCCTGACAAAATTCATAGCTATTTTAAATTACTATTGCTATTCTAATATTTTGATTTCCTCTGAAACAATTTCAATTCACTGTTCTTAATTCTGCTCATCAATTTTCATCTTCTTATTCACCTGGTTGTCTTTTTCTGAATCCCAGGGATTATTAATGAAACCCTGAAAGAGCTAAATTGAGACTTTGAATAGTATATTTTTCTTTACAGAAGACGTAGTTTCTAGCAGACATTTAGGATACAGGCAGATCACTTTAAAGCAAACAGGGATTCACTTGCTTCCAAAAGTTGGTTTTCAGTCTTCCTGTGCGTAGATCTATTTCAAGTTTATCTTTACACTCACGTGTTGCCTTTTCAGGGCCCCAGTTGAAAGCCTGAAGTTTCTTTTCTTTTCTTTTTTTTTTTTTTTTACAATAGCTACTATTCATTATGGCCATTTACCCAATCCAAGCACAACTTTCTTCTAAGCTTTTCAGCCTCTCAGATGTTGCTTTTGAATTAGCAAGTATTTTATGTAAAAAAGGAGCATGAAATGCTGTGCTTAATCCTCTGGATTCTACAGTTTATGCTGCCATCTGGGACTGTTTTCTTTTAAGACTTAAGTATTTCTTATAGTGAGGGTCTTTTGGAAAGACTGTCCACTGTTGTTTGTCTTGGAATATCTTTGTTTCATTTTGGAAGCATGGGTATAGAGTTCAAGGTCAGCATTTTTTTTTCACTACTTTAAAAATATTGTTCTATTGTCTTGGTTTGCATACTTTCTGCTGTGAAAGCAGTCAGATACCTCATTCCTACTCCTTTGAAGACACATCTTCTATTCTCCGGCTGTTTCAGACTTTCTATTTGGTTTTGACCTTGCTGTGGTTTTCTTTTTATTGATTCTCCTCTTGGTTCCCTGAGTTTTTGGAATTTGTGGATTGATGTCTTTCATTGGTTTCATTTTTTTTTTTTGACAATTATCTCTTCTAATATTGCTTCTGTCTCATTTTTTATCTACTTTCCTTCTGATACTCCAGCTGTATATACGTATGTTAATCTCTGTTTTGTTTTTTACAATTTTTTCCTCTTTGTATTTTGGGATATTGTCTTTTAATCTACATTTTATTTTTTACTTCTTTTGTGTTTTGGGCTTTTTCACTAACTTACCCTCAGGTTTACTCATCCTGTCTTCTGCTGTGTTTAGTAAAATTTAGTCCATCTCTGGTTCATCCTTGTGCCTCAGGCTTTGGCTCTCCTTGGCTTTTGATCTCTTTAGCCCCAAGATTCATACAAGAATCAGTTCTGTTCTTTGGGGATTTTTAGCTCAGTGCTTTAGTTTCCTACCCTACATGACTCAAAATCTGGCACATGTCTTGAGAAAAAAAAATATTTATGTCTAGTTTTCTAATTCCAGCAATTCTTGTGCACCATGGGAGATTTTATTCTGTCGTCTATAAATTTCTTGGCTACTCCTTAGTGTCTTGCAGAATTCCAGAACTTAGCTAACACCTCATGGTATAAACTCACCATTTGTTTGGGAATCTTCCCATTTCTAATTGATCACATCTGTCAAAACTCTACTGGTTTCTCTTTTCCACCGTGGGTGCCTTTACCTGAGCCAAGTGGATTCTCACCTCCCTTTAGAATCAGTAAATGCCTCCAGGGCTGTAAATGGCTAGCATTTATCAACCCAGACAAGAAGAGATCTTTCTTAGTGGAAATTTAGTTAACCGAATTCTTATGATTTCTGTGGTAAGTTAACTGAATTTCTTATGACTTACATAAACCCATTTTTTGTTTGTTTGTTCTTATTGTTGCCCTGCTGAAGCACAACAAGCCCTATTTAGAAGTAGACGTATGTGACTGGTGAGAACAGACCTGTTACCCTTTGTGCTACAGTTTCCCTATTCCTTGAGTCAGGCGGTCAGTGTTGGGACTCTTTCAGTTGTTCAGGGCATCTAGTCTATCTATTTTATGCAAGAGCTTGGATAAGATTTACTATATATCTTTGGGTACATAAGGCCTCCTAAAAATAGTCAAACTCCACTTATTACCTGAAACTCCATTTATTGCTGTTCTGATATAGTCCACAGTTATATAGACTTGATTATTGTGCATTTATAAATCTCAAGAAAATAATATTGGCTAAATTAGTATAAAAATCCTCTAATCCCCCCCCCCCCCATTTATCACCAACATTTAGTTACTTCCTTTCTCCAGGTGCTAGTATGAAGGTCAGTGGCTCCACATCCCTTTAGTAAAGGCTAGGAGGAATGCTCACAGTACACTCTTGTATGGTATAACAGAGCCTTTCACGAGGTACACTGAGCTTCCTGACTTTCAAGGGCTCTACATTTGTGAATGGGCCCAGCTTGAGGGATAGGCTAAAGGATTATGACAAGTAGTTCAGATGAGGCCTCTGATTAGATATCTTTGAGAAATTTTGTGTTACATACCAAATAACTCTTTTATGAGTCCCTTGCTGATTTTATTTCTACAAACCCTGTGATTATTTATCCATAACTAGAGATATCTGCAGTTTGAACAAGTCTTAAAGATATGATGACTAGACCTTTCTCTTGCCTATCAGTCTATCTGCCCACTTTGTTTCTTTGTTTAGGGTTTGCCTCTAGGCTAAGCCACTCCAAAGAGCTATTCCTATTCATTAGATTTCCACTCCTTTCTACCAGAATTCATGGCCTACAGAAACCTGCCTATAGACTGATTTTTTTTTAATGTGAGTGCTTCTCTCTTCAATATATTCTGTAATGGATAGTTTGGGGAACATGGGAGAAAATAGAGAAAGAAAAAAGTTACACTTGCAATTCTGAGATAAACCCTACTTGATCATGTTGGATTATTCTTTAATATAAATTAGAGTTGAATTTCAGTTTCTTTGTGTTATTTAGGATTTTAACAGCCACACTCATAAGTTAGTATAGTTTCTTTTCTATGTCAGGTTAAGTTATAAACTGCTCCATCTCATTCCTTGCATTCTGTTCCTTAAAACTAGAAGTTTAATTTGCAAGAATTCATTCATTACACTAACTGAGAAGACTGTTTTAGAGAAAATTCTCTGACAAATTTTTAAATGTACTCAAATTTTAATTTCTCAATTAAAATTTTGGTTATCTTATTTTTTTTTCCTGAAAACCAAATAAGATTTTCAAAAATCAAAACCACTGTCATGAATATTATTCCCTTGTGATTTTAATTCCCTCCATATTTGTTCTCTCTGTTTGTATTTGTTCTATTTTAGATTTGCAGTAGATGCATTTCTAGTATTTTTATTAGATGTAGCTCCTACATTTATTTATAAAAATGGCTGTTTTCTCTAGTTGTGCTGTTATGTTTACTTTCACTCATAATATAATGGTGGCTGGTGTCATCTTCCTTAGATCTTGAATTTCCCCTTTAGTTGATTCATGTTTACTAATGAAAATTAAAAAAAAATATTTTTATTGAATGAAAGAGTCTTTGAATTCTTTTGTGCTTTACAATTTTCAAAAGTTTCACAGACATAATTTCATATAACCCCATAATAACTTTTTTTTTTCTCCTACCTCTATATTGCCCCTCCCCTCTACTCTCTCCCCACTGGTAACCACAAGTGTGTTCTCTGTATCTATGAATATACTTCTTTTTTGTTTTATTAACTAGTTGGTTGTATTTTTTTAGGTTCCACATATAATTTTGTTGTTTTTTTTAGATTCCATAATACAGTATTTGTCTTTCTTTGTCTGACTTATTTCACTTAGCATAATGTCCTCCAAGTCTATCTATGTTGTTGCAAATGGCAAAATTTCATTCTTTTGTATGGCTGAGTAGTATTCCACTGTACATATGTACAACATCTTCTTTATCCATTCATCTATTGATGTACACAAGTTTCTTCCATACCTTGGCAACTGTAAATAATGCTGCTATGAAGATTGGAATGCATGTATCTTTTCAAATTAGTGTTTCTGTTTTTGTTTTTCCGGTATATACCCAGCAGTGGAATTGCTGATCTTATGTTACTTCTATTTTTACTTTATTGAGGAAACTCCATAATGTTTTCCACAGTGGCTGCACCAATCTTCATTCCCACCAACTGTGTATGAGGGTTCCTTTTTTTTCCACATCCTCACCAACATTTGTTACTTGTGCTCTTTTTGATGATAGGCATTCTGTTCATTGTAGTTTTGATTTGCATTTCCCTGATGATTAGTGATATTGAGCATTTTTCATTTGCCTGTTGGCCATCTACATTTCTTCTTTGAAAAAATGTCTATTTAGTTCTTCTGTCCATTTTTTAATTGAGTGGGGTTTTTTTTGGTATTGAGTTGTATGAGTAGTTTATGTATGTTGGATATTAACCCCATATAGGTTATCATTTGCAAAGATCATCTTCCATTCAGTAGGTTGTCTTCTTGTTTTGTCATTGGTTGAAACTTTAAATTTATACATTTTCTTGAATATAGTTTGGAAACATAAAATAATTTTTGTTATAACTGAACATAAAGTGTTTGCTTAGTGTAAGCATCCATCAATCTCTTCTCACCCACCACCTAAGTTTGGTTATTTCCCTTTCCTTTTGACGATTATTTAGGTTAGTGGCCCCCCATTTTCTTTAGAAAAGGCTAAAAGAAGTGTCCATGGGAAGTCCTGTGTAAATCCACTGTGATTTACCAAAGTTTATGAGTGGAGCTTTAACCTATTTCTATTTTTTACTACTAAAAATAATGCACAGTGAATAAAATATGCATTAGTCATTTTATGCTTTTGCTAGCATACCTTTGGCATAGAGTCAAAGAGGTAGGGATACTGTGTCAAAGGAATATACATGTCAGCGCATTCAGATATTTCCAAATTCCCCACCATAGGGAGTTGTACGAATTTGCATTTATATGCTTATTACCAATATATGAAAGCATTCCTCATAGTCTTGGCTGAAGACTATATTGCCAAACTTTCACATTTTAGCCAATTGAATTGAGTAAAGAGATTATTAGATAGATCTTTGATGGAGTACGTTATGTTTTCCATCTATTCATCTCCACAGAATTGATCATCACAACAAATTTTGTTATTTTTAGTAAGAAGTAAAAGGCAAAAGTAGTATATTTTTCTCTGTGTTTAAACACAGATGAATGAAATAGAATGGTTACAGCAAAAGTGATAGATATGTATGGTCATTTCAGAAGGTCTATATTAACAGTGGAAAAGGGAAAGGGTGTACAATACAATTTAAAGCTCTTTGATGAATATTATATAAGTATTCAGATAATCATTTGTAAATGTGCAATCCCAAACTGTTGTCTAAGTTTCCCAAGTTTTAGTAGAAAGAAAACAAAAGAAGGTGATTTCTTATCCTGGCTTCATAATCATGAAACAAGAACTGGACACCAAGGGAGAATAGAAGACTTTGCCAATATATCCTGCAATTTTCTGTTAGAAAATAGAGCTGGGAAGATAATTTCCTATTGACAATAGGATTGTAAAATCTTCTTTCAGTATTGCGTATTAAATAAAATAATGTAATCTGGTGCATGTTCTGAGTATTGCAGTTTATTAAGTTAAAACTTGTAGAATCTTCAACTTTCAGTGTCTTAATATATTATGTGACTATTTCTTACTCACAAAATATTCATATGTAAGTGTCACCAGTCAATAACAACTTTCTTACACAAACAGATTTTGGAACCAACAGTTCTTTCATCTTGTGGCTCCACCACTGCCTTGAGTCATGGGATGTAGAGAATTGAAAGATAGGTGTCTTAGTCCATTCAGGCTCCTATAAAAAAAAAAACTGTAGACTGGGTGGCTTATAAACAACCAAAATTTATTCCTCATACTTCTAGAGGATAGGAAACACAAGATCATTGTGTTGGAAGATTCAGTGTCTGGTAAGGATCCACTTTCTGGTTTATAGAGACATCTTGTTTGTGTGTCCTCAGATGGCAAATAGAGCAAGCGAGCTCTCTGGGATGTCTTTTATGATGGTATTAATTTCATGCATGTGGGCTCCACCCTCATGACCTAATCACCTCCCAAAATCATCTCTTCCAAATACCGTCACATTAACGGTTAGTTTTCAGCATGTCAATTTGGGGAGTGGGGAGTACAAATATTCAGTGTATAGCAACAGGTGTCGAAAATAAACCCATCATTCCCCAAAATACTGGGCTAGAAGTGACACTCAACACTTCCACTTGCATTGCATGGGTGAACACTAGACATGTGGCCACTCTTGAAGAATGCAGTGAGCAGTAGAGAGTGAGCAATGATACATATTTTCTATCTGGGAGGCAGTTTCCCTGCAATAGCCCTATAGGTGGAAGCAGAATTCGTGGACCTGCCATAAACAGAAGGGAACTATTAACTGGTGAGTCAGAAACCATGAGCAAGCCACTTCTTTATTGTCTTTATTGATGGAGGAGTCTGGAAAGCTAAAATACTAGCTTTTCCAGCCCAAATTCAGCTAAGGATGATGAATGATACATTTTTGGATCACAAGATGTGGCTTAAAGTCCTTGTCCACCTTAAGGAGAAAGCTCTTTATCCCTTTGGTCTTCCACCATTTTTTGCCTAGAGTATGACAGAGAGGCCCATAGCTAATGATCATGAGTATGAAGGTCCTCACATTGAGGAGAGGAAAGATGGAAGGAGCTTGGATCAATGACACTGTTACGAGCTTGCATCAGCCTCGGTTACCTACTTCCGGACTTTTCTGTCATACGGAGAAATTAACTATATCCCTCTTTCTTTCAATGATGATTTATTGAAGTTTCAGTTACTTGCAGTAGCAACCTAACTGATAAATAATTAAAGTGTCCCATCCATGCAATTAAATTTTCCTTGGGACAAAAAAAGTTTTAAACTAACTGCCTGTCTTCAGCTATTTTTGATCAAAAGTCATTCTAAAATTCACATCACCCCAAGGTTCACAGTATTCTTTTATCAAGATCAACAAAACAATGTGAATTCAGAATCCAGCTGTTCAAAGAACCCTTGTCACATTAATTAGGCAAGATATTCTCTAGAAAATTAAAAATTAAAACGACCATTATTGGTACATACAAGTGTGAAAAATATACAAGAAGACAATAAAACCTTTAAAATGACATGTAATAATGTGACAGTTATGTATCATAAAAGGAAATATATTAGGGGGAAGGAAGAAAAAATATTTAATTGGGTGGGAAAGGGAAATCATTATCCGATTTCAAAGACCAGAGCTGTGAGTACACTAGGGACTGGAAGAAAAAAATGTAAGAAATTTGGAAGATAGAAGTGAGAATATTGAGCATAGAGGCGATAGACTAACCAAAGTGTCCTTGATATCCAGCAGAGTGGCACTATAATACCCTGCCAGGCTGGAAACTAAGAATCAGTTTACAAACAAACAGCCAAAAGATTATGCACCTTAATGTCTGTCTTCACCTCAAGAACAAATGCCCAATAAAACAGACAACTGAGCATCACTTTCAGGAATTTTTAAAAAATTGATTTGAATGTGACAGTTATATTTCCAGAAAATACTCAATTTGTCAATCTAGTGCTTCTGCAGAATTTTACTATTGTTACTGAGGAAAAGATTGTTCCCCACTCTCACTTCATTTCTTATGATGCTCATTCATTGGTTTTATTTTGGGGTCTCATAATCTAGAGACTGAAATTGTGTACAAAAAAATTCATCCCTTTCTGATTTCCACTGCCTCTCTGAACTTTATGAAATATTGTATAAATAAGGCGTTTATTGCATACATATTTTAAAAAAATCTATACCGTTCTTCCTAACAGCTCCTCATTAGTGAAGACAGGCCCATAGTTTGGATATTAATTTCCCTCTGTCTCAGAGTGAATCGATGCTGCTTCACTTCTTGTTACTGCTATTTATGACCTTCCAAAATGTAGACCCTTGGAAATAAAAACCATAGAAACATGATTTGCTGGAAAGCAAGGATTCCCATAAAAATTTTTAAAGTTCCCTGACTCACAAAGTAATTGCACATTTTGATTTTGTTACTGTTGTCATGTGAGTAGCTGTTTCTGTAGCCAATTTGGTTATAAAATGTGGTTACTCACAGCACAGAACTGTTTGTTGAACCATATGAATGGATGTTATCACATAATTGGTATTAATACATAGAAATATCTTTGGCATGTGGAAATTGGAAGGTACTTGGAGAAACAAACCCTAAATGTCACTTGGCAATATTTGACTGGTGTTAAATTCATGCGTTTTGCTAAGATTCGTTTGGGAAAGAGAATTATGTGTGAAAAATCTCATAATCTTTCACAAATTCATTAATATCTTTTACATTATGTGATTAACTTTTTAAACTCAAGTTTGCAAAACAATTTAGGCTTCCCAGTAAACTCTTTTTAAAATAAGGTTGAAGTTGAACAGAAAACAGGATCTAATGGGTCTGGTGGGCATGGCTAAATTAAACAACTTACTGTGCATATTTTGCATGGTACTTTTCAAAATTAAACCTAGGAATTATATTAAGAAAAAAAGTTTTAAAGCCAGCATTAGATTTTTTTTTTTTTTTTTCTCTCCTTACGGGGACTTTATTTCCCGGTCAGAAAAGGAGAAGCAGGGACAGGCTCCTGCGTGTTCCAGGCCCAGGCCTGACCGGGGAAGGGACAGGAGGGGAGGGGCAGGGATGGCTCCAGCTGTGCAAGCTTGGTCCCACAGTTGTCCTGTCTGGGTCCGAGGAGGGCCTGCTGGGGACGGTGGCACCGAGCCTGGGGCAGAGGCGGCAGGCCGGCGGGCCCAGAGGACGGCACATACGGAGGCAATAAATACTGCCAGGCCAGGCACGCGACTCCAGGCCGGGAGGCCCAGGTAGGACGAGTAAGGCTCAGCCGCTGGCTGTATCCGCTGAGGGCTCTCTGGTGGGTCTGGGGGCTCTAGGCACTGCCCCCTGGGACAGAGAAGGCAGAGGCGTGAGGTCACCCAGCCTCCCAGGTGGGACTGGAGGCCACTTGAGTTTTGGCAGTTTGGCTTTTCCGAGCTCTTGGAGCCGTCCCCTTAGTCCTGGACGGGGAAAGGGAGTTGGCCAGGCCCTGGCAGGTGGGGAGCAGCAGGGGCACATCCCACACCTTCCTGGGCCACAGGGCCTGCAGAAGGGGTGGGGACTGGGGGAGACCACATGCTCATGCAGACACAGGGTTAGAGGTTAGTGATGCCCCCACGGCACACGTTCCACATGTTAAGGCATCACGGTTAGACGGTTACTGACAGCGATGGGTGGACTGACCAGGAAAAGTGAAAGGCCTAGGACGACCCTTGCACAAGGCCCTCCGTGGTACACCCCATCCCCAAGGGGGGGAGAGAGATCGGGAGTTGGGGCAACCACAAAGGCCCAAGGGACCTGAACACCCTGAGACCTCGAAAAAGCCAGGGCCTTGGGGCAGGTCAGGACAGTGGGGGAACCTTAAGGAACACAGAAAGGGAGGTGGAGGCCTGGGTTGGAGCCCCCCACGACCCAGCACAGGCGGAAGCAGCAACGACGCGAGACCACCGAGGAGGCTGGGGCCTGCGGGCTGGGAGGAAGGAGGAGGGACGGGCCGGCAGGAGGCTGCCCCGGGGAATGGTGGCGGTGGGGGCGGGGTGGGACACGTCCGTCTGTCCGTCCGTCCGCCCGCCTCCTGGCCGGGGGTCAGTCCTTCCACTCCTTCTTGATGGTGAGGTTCCACTCCCAGGACAGGTGGTGTGTCCTGTCGTCATCTGTGAAGCGGGACTTGATGTTGTAGGGGCCGCGAGCCAGCGTGCCTTCGGGCGCCTCCTGCATGGGCGTCAGGAACTCGTACTCCTCCGCCCGGGGCCGTAGCTCCCCACCACGTAGGCAGTCTCGTCAATTCCGCCGCCTTTCCCGTACGTGTGCTGGATGTACTTCATGCCAGACATGACCTCCCGGTTCACCCGGAAAGCAATTTTTATCCGGTACTCCACACCCTCCTTCAGCACAAAGGATTGCTTCTTGAAGCTCTCCAGATCACCTGCCAGGTCCAGCTCCAGGGGGCCCGGGGCAGTGCTACACACCAGAGTCCGGCGGGTCACCACGACGTCGGGGACGCTGCGGTCGGCGGACACTGCCACGCGGCCCAGCAGGGCCTCCCTGTACTTGCGCAGACTCTCACCGTCCTGGTCCAGCTCCTGGACCTCCTGGATGCTCTTCTGGGCCGGGGGCTTGTAGTTGACCGAATGCTCATCCTCGTCGTTCACGGCCGCAGTCTGGGCCAGCTGCTCGGCCGTGGGCTCCTGTTCGGCCATGCTCACCTCTAGCTGCGTCTGGGACGCCCGAGTCTCCACCGCGCCGCTCTCGTGCTCCCTCCCGCACGGCATGACGAACATAGCCGCCCCCAGCATTAGATTTTTTTTTAAATGGAGATTTTTTTAAAAATAGAGTAAATAAAAGAAAAATTTAGGTATTAAATACATATACTGTGCATGTATATTTTCAAACAAGAACTTCGGCGAAACTACAATTATCTCCAAAGGAGATAGTGAAAATTCCCCAAATACATTTAATAGAAAATCTTAAATACAATTAAACCTATCAATCTATCGTGTTAGGAAAGAGAGTATTTGTGAAAACGAATCTATATTTCTACTACTGTTTGCCATGATATTTTGCTACTCCCCTGATCGTAGTTTTATTTTTTTTAAATATAATTTACTATGTAGCACTAGAAAGAAATATAAGCCATGGTCAACACCCCAAAATAAACAAAAATAAGTATTTAAAGAGCCCTGAGACTAGTAGACCTGAAAGTGAATTAAGTGTCCTTGCTCTGTAATTTAGCATCCAGGTCATCCTTCTATCTCTCCAACTTTGAATCATATCCCACATTTTAAGATTTTATCACCTACTACTTCTCAGTGTGGATGTTATCTGTGAACTTACTTATTTCTCTACAGTTTTAGGTCCTTTATCATGTCATTCTTTCCATTATTATTTTAAAATTTCAATCCGCAAAGAGATTATCCTTCCAATCCTTTGGTCTCTCAATTCCATGAACTCCTCTCCTGCAACAATCTTATACTCCATCCAGCCTCAGGCTCTCACTCTCATGACCGAGCCCCAGACCTTCACATGAACAATATCTAGAATGCATCCAGAATCTCAGTTCCATCCCATGACCATCACCTCCTGTCATTATAGCTCCCTCCCCCCTGTATTATTCCAAGTCCAACAATCCTTTGTAACCATTGAGACTGCCAGTTTATTAATGCCACAACTTCTTAACTGTCTTTACTTCAACTTGTGTTTTTTCTCCCTTCCTCTCATTCTTCCTCAAATTCCTTGGTCTTCATGAACACTCTGTTACATATAGTCATGGTCCTCTTGCATTACTCTTTCTTTTTCATACTCAATTAGGGGGCAATCCTTCACATTAAGTGCTAGGTGTTATCCTACCTCACCTACTCAAAAACATTGCTCCAGCAATTTTCTCTCCCCTTCGTCATCAACGTTTTGTGCTAGATTGGATTATTCCTATCAGCATGCAAATATATCCTTATTTCTCTGAAATTACTTTTAAATCGTTTTCTTGATCCCTGTTTCACTACCACTTACTTCCCTATTTCTTTGTCCCTCTTTGCAATAGAATTTCTTAAAAGAGTTATTGTCTCACTGTCCTCTACCTCTATCTCCCCAGTTCCTCTTATAATCCTCCAATTTACTATATCAAAGTCATTAATTATTACCTCTGTGTTGCTGAATCAGCCAATTCTGAGCTCTCATTGCTCTTGAGTAATGAAAACTTTGATACAGCTAGCCACCCCCTTCTCTTTATTTTTAAAGGTTAGTTATTTGTGACAAAATATACATAACATTTTAGCCATTTTAGCCATTTTTAAGCATACAATTCAGTGTCATAGGTATATTCACAATGTTGTGCAACTATCACCACTGTTCCTTTCCAGAACTTCTTCAGCATCCAAAAAATGGAAACTCTGCACCCATTAAATAGTAACTCCCCATTTTTCCTTCCTTCAGCCCTTGGCAACCTTTATTCTATTTTCTATCTCTATGAATTTGCCTCTAGTACATACCTCATATAAGTGGAATTACAACAATATTCATCTTTTTGTGTCTGTCTTACTTCACTTAGCATGAGGATTTTGAGGTTCATTCATGTTGCTGCATGTATCAGAATTTCATTCCTTTTCAAAGCTATGGTATTCTATTGCAAGTATATACATTTTATTTATTCATCATCTGTTGATAACATTTGGGTTGTTTCCACCTTTTGCGTGTTGTGAATAATGCTGCAGTGAGCATTGGTGGTCAAGTATATGAGTTCATTTTTCATTCAATTGGATATCTACTTGTGGGTGAAACTGCTGCATCAAATGGTACTTTTACATTTAATTTTTTGACAAATCATCAAACTTCAATACACTGTACACTATTTTACATTTCTACCAGCAGTATATGAGATTTCCAAAATTTCCACATTCTTAGCAACACTGTTTATTTTCTGTTAGTTTGGTAATGCCTGGTGGGTGTGAAATGGTATCTCATTGTGGATTTGACTTTTATTTCTCTAGTGTCTAGTGAGTTGAACATCTTTTTCATGTGCTTATTGGCCATTTGTATACCACTTTGAAGAAATGTCTATACACACCCTTTGCTCATTTTTGAATTTGCTTGTTGCTTATTTTTATTGCATTATAGGACTTTTTTATATTATTAGATAGATTATTTTAAATATTTTCTCACACTTTGTGAGCTATTTTTTTTCACTTTCTTAACAGTATCTCTTTTTTGCTTTTGTTTCCTGTGCTTTTGTAATGTCCAATAAGTTATTGCCAAATCCAAAGTCATGAAGATTCCCCCCTATGTTTTCTTCTAAGATTTTTCATTTTAGTTCCTAAATTTAGGCTTTTTATTTATTTTGAGTTAATTTTTGTATATGATGTAAGGTCCATCTTCATTCTTTGTTTATGAATATCTAATTTTCTCAACACCATTTGTTGAGAACACTTCCCTCACTGAATGGTCTTGGCACCTTTGTTTAAACTCAGTTGACTATACTTAAGGATTCAGTTCTGGGCTGTGTATTGCATTCATCTATGTCTGTCTTTATTCTAGTACCATACTGTTATAATTATTGTACCTTTGTAGCAAATTTTGAAATCAGGACATGTCAGCATTCCAACTTTGTTCTTTTTCAAGATTGTTTTGGTTATTTTGGGTCCCTTGAGGTCCCATGCGAATTTTTGATAGGTTTTTAACTTATGCAAAAAATGCCACTGAATTTTTGATAGGTATGGTATTGAATCTGTAGATAGTTTTTGGTAGAATTGTCATTTTAACAATATTAAATCTTCCAGTCCAGGAACACAAAATGTCTTCCCTTTTATTTGTGTCTTATTTAATTTCTTTTAGTGATGTTTACAATTTTCACTGCACTAGTCTTTTGCCCCCTTGGCTGAATTTATTCCTAAGTATGTTATTAATTTGATATGATAAAGGGAATTAATTTCTTAATTTCCTTCTAGAATTGTTCATTGTTAGTGTATAGAAACACAACTGATTTTTGTTTGTTTATTTTATGTTCTGTAAATTTGCTGAATTTGTTTGTTGGCTCTAACAGTTTATGGTACTTTTAGGGGTTTCTACATATAAGATCATATCATTTATAAATAAAGATCATTTCATGTTACTTATTAAGAAAGATAATTTTTTCCTTTCTAATTTGGGTTCTTTATTTATTTTTTTAAAATGTCTTTATTTAGCCTAACTGCTCTGATCAGAACTTCCCAGACTATGTTGAATAGATGTGGGAAAAGTGGATTTTTTTTATTTCCTGATCTTAAAGGGGAAACATTAAGTTTTTCACCATTGAGTATGATGTTAGCTGTCGGTTTTTCAAATATGGCTTTTATTATGTTTAGAAGTTTTCTTTCTTTACTGGTTTATGGTTTACTGTTTTTTGTTTTGCATTTTTTTAATCATGAAAGGGTGTTGAATTTTTTAATATGTTTTGCTTCAAAAATTGGGATTACACAGCTTTATTTCTTTATTTTATTAATGTGATGTTTTACGATGATTGATTTTCCATATGTTGAGTCATCTTTGCATTCCAATAATAAATCCTACTTGGTCATGGTGTATAAT
This sequence comes from Camelus ferus, assembly GCF_009834535.1. NCBI lineage: Eukaryota > Metazoa > Chordata > Mammalia > Artiodactyla > Camelidae > Camelus > Camelus ferus. The sequence goes on from NC_045730.1 coordinate 16,201,416, forward strand.
TCTTTTAACATGCTGCTGAATTCTGTACTAGAATGTTGTTGAGGGTCTTTGTATCCATATTCCCAAGTTTTCTTGTTGGAACTTTAGCTTTAGTATCTTCTCAATGCTGATCTCATAGAATGAGTTGGGGACAAATTCCTAGAAATGTACACTCTCCCAAGACTGAATTAGGAAGAAATAGGAAACATGAAGAGACTGATCTCTAGTAGTGAAGTTGAATCAGCAATTAAAAAAAAAACCTCCCAACAAACAAAATTCCAAAACCAACTTCACAGGTGAATTCAACCAAACATTTGAAGATGTGTTAACATTTATTCTCAAACTGTTCCAAAAATTGCAGAGGAAGTAATGCTTCTAAATGCATTCTGTGAGGCCAGCCTCATTCTGATACCAAAACCAGATAAAGATATCACAAAAAGAAAATTACAGGACGACTTCATTTATATACAGAATCTAAAAAACAAAACAAAGGAACAAACATAACAAAACAGAAACAGAGTCACAGATACAGAGAACAAATAAGTGGTTGCCAGACAAGAGGAGTGTTGGGGATTGAGAGAAATAGGTGACGGAAATTAAGAGGCACAAATTTCTAATTATGGGTATGAAATGTACAGTACGAGTAATGTAGTTAATCATTATGTAGTATCTTTGTATTGTGACAGATTGTAACTAGACTTATTGTGATGATCATTTTGAAGGGTATAGAAATATTAAATCACTATGTTGTGCACTAGGAACTAACAAAGTGTTGTAGGTCAATTATAATTCAAAAACAAATAGTAAACTCATAGAAAAAGAGATCAGATTTGTGGTTACCAGAGGTGGGGTGGGGATGTAGGGAGAATTGGATGAAGGTAGTCAAAAAGTACAAACTTCCAGTTATAAGATAAATAAGTACTAGGGGTGTGATGTACAACATGATAAATATAATTAACACTGCTGCATATTATATGTGAAACTTGTTAAGAGTGAATTGTAAGTGTTCTTATCACAAGGAAAAAATTTTTTCCTTTTCTTTTATTTTGTATCTATAGGAGATGATAGATGTTCACTAGACTTATTGTGATAATCATTTCATGATATATGTAAGTCAAATCTTTATGCTGATCCTTATGCATCTTAAACTTACATAGTGGTATGCATGTATCTATCTATATTTATATCTCAATAAAGCTGGAAGAAATTTTTAAAATAAAATTATTAAAAATATTTATTTCAAGATGGCAAAATTCACTGCTGTCATTTTTATTGTCCTGCCTTCTATTGTCATGGACTATATTACTCATTTTTATTGCTAACGTATATCACATGTTAGAAGTGTTATAAATGTTTATTGAACAGGGAAGTGAGAAGAAAATACTTTTAACTTTTTAAGTTCAAGTCTCCTTTTTTAAAAATGGTACCAACGTCAATTGGCTATTCTTCCTCTAGAGGTTCTGATATATCAATAACCAGAGTTAAGCCCCTTAAGGTATTTATGCTAAACAAACAAGAGTTTTATTTAACAAAAGCAAGACTACTCACTCATTAGTTTTGATCAATTGCTATGCAGCCACTTTCATTAGACTGTTTAATTTGAACCACAATTAGATTTTATCCTTTTAAAAGATAAAGCAGATTCCCCAGCCATTAATTAAAGGGTCTGACTAAAGCTGGTAACAAGATGGATGTTACATACCTTTCACTGATGATCCAACTCAGCAAAATAGTATACTTCTGGTTTGAAAAGCAAACACTGTGACTCTAATAATGAAAACTTTAGTTTCTTACTGGAGCAGGCAGACAGGAACTCATAAAGTACTTTCAGATGTGCTAGTATATATGACACTCTGCTCCCTGGCATTCAGTAAGGAATCACATAGTGCATATCAACATAAAAAATCTGTGAATGGTATTCTTTTATAGGAATGTGAATTTATAGATTTAATTTATAAATTGATTAAAATGGGATTAATGTCTAAATGATGTTCTATATTATATGATTCTTGCCCCTCATTAAAATGATGGAATGAAATATCTGTTCTCAACTGACCAGATTCCTTGTGACATATTTGTCTCAAAGGCAATGGCAGCTCAAAAGAGGATGTTTCTGCTCCTTGGGGAGGCGGGACCCCAGCAATTGCCAGTAATACTCCCATCTGCTCTTAGCATTCTTCTGCCTTTAGCCCTTTATGAAGGATCTCAAAGGAACTTTCCCATGTGATAAAATCTAAATAAATATTTTGAATAAATCACCCAGCTGGAGGAGATAAATTGAATAGGGCATTTAAATTACCAAAAAGATCACATGATCATATATGAAATGATCTATATGTGTATAACAAATCACTTGCTTAAAAATATCAAACTCCTATGGGATGCCACATGCCATGTCTTTTAAATGCTGGAAGCTTCTTTGCTAAAATTCGGGAACAGAGTGTAATACACTGGTAAGAGCATGGACACAGGTGTCTAGCTGCCTGCTCTTCTACTGCTACTAAAGACCCGGTGACCTTGTGCGTCTATCTAACCCTGCAAGACTCTCATCTTTAAAACGGTGCCTTTTCATAGATTTGTGGTTAAAATTAAAAGAGATTTCCATGCACAATGTCAAGTACATATTAAGTACCCAGTATGTTTTACTTTTTCTTATTAGTTGTGGTTCCTTGTTTTTCCACTAAGTATTGTGTAACACGGAGCCTACTGTCCACCCCTGCTTGCTTGTCCTATAGCAGAAAGGGGGGCATGCCATCATCCTTATGCTAATTCAGGCAAAAAGTCTGATGCAGGTAAAGGGAAGATTCAGAAACAAAATCAATGATAGGTGGTATTTGTGAGGCTACATATGTTTATTAGGCTTGTGTTCAGCTTTAAAACCAGAAAAGGAAGTAGGATGGATATCATTAGAGAGTGTCCCCTTATCCTAGTACTCATGAAGGTCTTACTGAATTCTTAGTCACTGTACAGCCAAGTACACAATAAGGAATCACTGAACATTTTCTGGGGCATTTCCAATCCCCCAGAGCATTCAGGATTAGGTTATAGAAGCAAGTTTTATTTTCTCAGTTTGGATAGATACATTGTAGTACAAAGTGGAAGAAAAGAAGATAACAGGCGTCAGTCATACTGTTTAGATTATATTATCTGATCCCCATCAACCTTTTTTGCCTTAGTAATTGGTCCAGCCAAGGGAATGCATGCCCAAGCCAAGAAAGTAGGGGTCTTCCCCCTGGATCTGGGGTAAAGCTTCTCTTCTCACTGTCAATGAATTTGAAGGTATATTATCCCAGAGCCACTGTCAGCTGTGACCACTGCCAAATAGAGGAAACTAGTGGGAAAGAATAAAGCTGATACAGACAAGAGATAGTGAGAACATCCTGGCAGTGGTAGAATTTGTTTTCAGTCATCCCTATTCTTCTCAAGATAAGATAGCTTAGGTTATAAATTTATGAATTGCCCCTACAACCTTCTAGTAACTTCTCATAATGCCCTCAGTCCAACCTATCACCTTCCATGTTGTGTAGTTGGTAGGCACTATTGAAAATAAAAACAATATATTTAAACCTTAAAATCACCTACTGTTTATTTATTTATGGTCCAGCATATAATAACTTTTGGGAAATATTCCATAGACTTTTGTAAAAAAAAAAAAAAGTAAATTATCATTGCTGGGTGATGTATTAGATATATGTCAATTAGGTCAAGGTTAGTAGTTTTGTTAATCAGAAATTCTGTGTTCTTTCTAGTTTTTTTTCTGCTTATTTTGTCAACTCTTGAGAGAAATGAGTTAAAGTTCCCAACTATAATTTGATTCTTTATTACTGTGTTCTTGGCAATGGTGCTGGGGTCTTTTATAAATTATCCTATTTGGTCCTCACAAAAATCCCATACAGTGTTGTAGCAGAGAACAGGGGTACCAAGTGACTAAGTGACTTACACTGGGAGGAGGAATGACGACTCAAATTCTTATCTGTGTAGCTCATTGAGACTACTGGTAATAATGTTATGGAGTGTAGGTATTTTTAATCTATTGCACTTGCTGAAGCACTCCAAAACTAACAAAAATAAAATTGAGAATAAAACACTGTCTTTGGTGAAATTAGAATATAACTATGACTCCAACACACAGAAAGAAATATCTTCCAGATTTAGTGCAATTTGGAGCAAATTAAGAGAGGGCACAGGAGCTAATGTAAGCAGCAGATGTAGATATTTCTAAGAGTTAATAGTAAACTCCTAAAAATTCCAATTAGTATTTAATTTTCTTAGAAAAACAAAGTCTACAGGCCTGAATAGACCAAAGACAAATGGGGAAATTCCTGTAAAAAGTTATTTTGACACTATGAAAAGAAAACAAAACTAAAAGGAGAAATGGATTAATCCACCATTAAATTATAGTTGGGAACTTTAACTCATTTCTCTCAATAGTTGACAAAACAAGCAGAAGAAATCAGAAAGAACATAGAGGTTTTGATTAACAAAACTATCCACCTTGATCTAATAACATATATATAGTATACCACCCAGCAATGATAATTCAAATTCTTTACAAATCCCTTTGGAATACCTCCTCCAAATTATTATATGCTGGACTGTAAATAAAACCTTAATACATTTCAGTGATTGAAATAATTCAGAATGTGTTCTCTAGTGTTCTCTAATGGCAGTGGAATCAAGCTAGAAATCAATAACAAAAACATAACTAAAATTCCCAAGCTACCTCAAAATTACATAAGAATTCTTAAAATGTTATACAGAAATTAATACAAAAAGACACCTCCAGAAACCTTCCATTCAGTAAAGATAAGATATAAAAATTTGTCAGCATTCTTACTCTTAGCAGTTGTGTATACAAGTCATTTAGACACTTTGTATGCTAGTTCCATTCAGTATCCTTTGCATGTTCATAAAAATATCTTTATATTTGGCAATAAAGTAACAAATTACCAAAGGAGGAAACATGGTTAATTACATTCTATAAATATAATAAAATATTAAAAAAAAATAAGAAAACAATCCTGGGATGTTAAAAATTTGACTTGTTTTAAAACAGCTTTGGTTAAAAAAAGTAAAAACACAGTTGTATTTTTAATGTTATTGTAAACAACATAATTCAGGATGAATTGGGGTAACATTTAATGCAGTGCTATGAGGAAATTTCATAGCCTTCAACAGTTACTAAAAAAGAATAAAAATAATTAAACATTCAGTGCAAGAAAATTATAAAGGGAACAAAAAGGAAAAGTACAAAAAAAAAAGACAAACAAAAGATTAATTCACCAATGAAAAACACTAGAATAAATAAATTCAATGCAAAAGAAAACATAAGAATGAATCTTATGACCTTAGATCTTGCAATTTTTTTAATATATATAACACCAAAATCCCAGGCAACCAAAGAAAAAAATACATACATTGGACATCATCAAAGTTAAAATTTTTGTTTCAGAAGATACTATATTAGTCAGTTCTGCATAGAAACAGAATCAATAAGATATCTATATCTATCTGTGTCTTTATCTATATCAATCTATATCTGTATCTATATGAAGAGAGAGAGAAAAAGATTTATTCTAAGAGATTTGGCTCAGTCCCACAATTTTAGAGGCTGAAAAGTCCTACAATCTGCTGCCTGGTTGCTGGAGGCCCAGGAGAACCAGTGATGTAGTTCTAGCCCAAGCTCAAAAGTCCTGAGAACCAGGGGAACAAATGGTATAAGTCTTCATCTGAATCTGAAAGCTGGAGAACCAGGAGCATAGATGTGGTGAGCAGAAGAAGATGGATGTCTCAGCCCAGGCAGAGAGCAAATTCATCCTTCCTCTGCCTTTTTATTCTATCCACACCCTCGTCAGATGGGATATTGCCCATCCACATTGTTGAGAGCAGTCTTTATTTATTCTACCTATTTAAATGCTGATCTCTTCCAGAAACACTCTGACAAGTACACCCAGAAATAATGTTTTACCAGCTCTCTGAGCACCTTTATCCCAGTCTTATTGACATATACAATTAACCATCATAGATACCATCATGAAAGTGAAAATAAAATACACAAAATGGGAAAATATATTTACAAATAATGTATCTGACAGAACTTTTATTCAGTAAAATAGAACTCTTAGAACTCAATAATAAAGAGACAACACAATTAAAAACTGGGCAAAGGAGCTGAATAGACATTTACCCAAAGATTTACAAATGGCCAGTAAGCATATGAAAAGATACTTAACATCATTAGCAATCAGAGAAATGCAATTTAAAACTACAATAAGATACTACTTCACATTCACTAGAATGGCTAAAATAAAAGGGGATATAAAAAGTTTTGGCAAGGATATAGATTGGAATTCCCCTACTCTGGTGGTAGAGATGTAAAATGATGTAGCCACTTTGAAAAGTAGTCTGACACTTTCTTTAAAAAGTTAACTGTTGAATTATCTACTATTATGTACAATATAACCTAGCAATTACATTTCTAGGTATCTGTACAAAAGAAATGAAAACATAAACACACAAAACCAGAATGTGAATGTTCATAGAAGTATTACTCACAGTAGCCAAAAAGTGGAAGCACCCAAATGTCTATCAACTGATGAATGAATAAACAAAAACTCATACAATGGAATACTGCTCTACAATTAAAAGGAATGAAGTACTGTTACATGCCACCACACAGATGAACCTTAAAACATGCTAAGTAAAGAAACAAGTCACAAAGGACCACATAGTGTATGACTGCATTTATGTGAAATGTCAGAACAAGTCAATGTACAGAGACAAAGTAAATTAGTGGTTGTCTAGGGCTGTACGGATGAATTTGAGGCTGACAGCTAAAGAGTATGAGTTTTGAGTTTTTAAACTGATGAAATCTACTACAGTTGGTTTAGTAACAGTTGCCTAACTCTATAAATATATTAAAATCCATTAATTGTGTACTTTATATGCGTGAAATATATGGTATATGAACTGTATGTCAATAGAACTATTACATAAAAAGAAATTGATTCTTTGAGAAAATCAATAAAATTGATCAAACTCTAGCTAGGCTGATCAGAAAAATAAAAACATAAATTAATATTCTCAGGAATGAGATCAATGACATCACTTACAACTCCACAGATATTAAAAGGATAATAGGGAACATTATAAACAACTTTATGCAGATAAATTTTAGAGCTTAGAGGAAATAAATTTCTTGAAAGACAGATTACTGAGCTCACTCAAGAAGAAATAGATGACCTGAATATCTTTATAGATAAGAAAATTAATTTTTAGGTAAAAATATTTACATAAAGTAAACCCCAGGCCCAGTGGGTTTACTGGTAAATTGTATTAAACATTTAACAACAACAAAAAATAGTAACAAATCTACAAAGGTCTTACAGAAATTCAAAAAGGAGAGAATACTTTCCAAATCATTTTGTGAGACCAGTATTATTAACTTGATACCAAAACCAAAGATATCACAGAAAAGAAAATTATAAACCAACATCCCTCACAAAAAAAGATGCAAAAAGTCTTTAAAATTTTTAGCACATCAAATACAATATATTAAAACAATAGTACCCCATGAATAAGAAAGTCTCATCCGCAAAATGCAAGGTTGGTTTAACATTTGAAAATCAGTCAGTCTAATTCACCATTTTAAACTAAAAAATAAAAATCATATTATCATTTCAACACACGCAGAGAAAGCATTTGGCAAGCTTCAACTCCCATTCCTGACAAAAACTGTCAGTAAACCAAGAGTATCAGGAAACTTTCCCAAACTGATAAAGGGCATCTATAAAAAACATGTACTGTACTTAATGGCAGTAGCCTGAAAATTGCACCCTGAAGATCAGAACAAGAGAGAAATATCTGCTCTCAAAGCTTAAATTCAATATCCTACACGAAATCAAAGCCAGTAAATAAGGCAAGGAAATAAATTAAAGGCATCTAGATTGGAAAGTAAAAGTGTCTTTAATCACAGCCATGATTCTTTATGTAACATATCCACTAGAATCTCCAAAAACTGCTACAACTCAGTAAGTGAATTTAGCAAGGTTGAAGGGCAGTAGAATGACATGTTAAATCAATAGTATTTTTGTATACTAGTTTTGAACAACCTGAACTTGAAATTATAAAAGTCATACCATTTATTGTAGAATGAAAATATGAAGTGTTTAGAAAACCTTCTCATATTTTTGAATGCTGAATTATCCTGATACCAAAAGCCAGACAATAATAACAGAAACCTATAGGCCAATATTCCTGATGAATATAGATGCAAAACCACACAACAAAATACTAGAAATTGAGTTTAGCGTTTAGCAGTATGTTGAAAAGATCATATACCATAAGCAAGTAGGATTGATCCCTCGGATGGAAAGGACATGTGGAAATTAATATGGTAAAACACATTAGCAGAATAAAGGATAAAAATCATATGATCGTCTCAATAGATGTAGAAAAAGCATCTAACAAAATTCAACAACCTCTTTGATAAAAACTCTTGAGAAGCTGGGTATAGAAAGAACATACTTCAATGTAATGAAGGCCATGTATGACAAGCTGACAGCTAACATCATATTCAATGGTGAAAACTGAAAGCTTATCTTCTAAGATCAGGAACAAGGCAAGTATGCCCACTCTTGCCACTTCTAGTCATAAAAGACTGAAAGTCCTAGCAGAGAAATTAGTCAAGAAAATAAATAAAAGGAATCCAAATCAAAAAGGAAGAAGTAAAATTACCTCTGCTTGCAGATGATTGATCTTATACGTAGGAAACTCCAAAGATTCCACCTCCGCACCAAATTAGAATTAATCAACAAATTCAGTAAAGTTGCAGGTTACAAAATAAATATTTGCCAAAGACAAAAATTAATAAAACAATCCCATTTGCAATAGTATCAAAAAGAAGAAAATGCTTAGGAATATACTTAATCAAGAAGGTGAAAGATTTCTATGTGAAACTAAAATATTCATAAAAGAAATTAAAGACACAAATAAATGGGAAGGATATCCCATGTTCACGGATTGGAAGACTTAAATATGTTGAATTATTGATAATAAATCAATCTATAAATTCAATCATGTCCCCATCAACATCTAAATGGTATTTTTACAGAAATAGAAAAAAATAGAAAAAAAAAACTATCCTAAAATTCATATGGAACAACAAAGACTCCAAAAATAGTCAAAGCAATCTTGAAAAAGACCAAAGCTAGAGGCATCACATTTCCTGATTCAAAATATATTACAGAGCTACATGAATTAAAGACATATGATAGTGGCATAAAGATAGACATATAGATGAATGGAACAGAATATAGAGCTCCAAAACAAAGCCTTGTATATACAATCAGCTCATGTTACATTGGTGCCAAGAACACATGTTGGAGAATAGTATTCTTTTCAACAAATGGTGCTGAAAAAACTGTATAGCCACCTGCAAAAGAATGAAGTTAAAACCTTATATCCAACAAATTAAAGATGACCTAAAGAAATGGAAACATATCCCATGCTCTTGGATTAGAAGAATTAATATTGTTAAAATGTCCATACTGCCCAAGACAATCTACAGATTTAATGTGATCCTTATCAAATTACCCAGGACATTTTTACAGAACTAGAACAAACAATCCTAAAATTTATACAGAATCATAAAAGACCCAGAATTGCCAAATCAATGTTTAAGAAAAAGAACAAAGCTGGAAGAATAACCCTCCCAGATTTGAGACAATACTGCAGAGCTACAGTAATCAAAATAGCATGGTATTGGTACAAAAACAGACATTTGAATCAATGGAACAGAATAGAGAGCCCAGAAATGAACCTATAAACTTTTGGTCAATTAATCTCTGACAAAGGGGGCAAGAACATACAATGGAATAAAGACAGTCTCTTCAGCAAATGGTGTTGGGAAAACTGAACAACAGCATGTAAATCAATGAAGTTAAAATACTTCCTCATACCATACACAAAAATAAATAAACTCAAAGTGGCTTAAAGACTTAAACATAAGACAAAACACAATAAACCTCCTAGAAGAAAACATAGGTAAAACATTATCTCACATTCATCTCAGCAATGTTCTCCTAGGGCAGTCTACCCAGGCAACAGAAATAAAAGCAAAAATAAGCAAATGAGACTTAATTAAACTTATAAGTTTTAGCACAGCAAAGGAAACCATAAGCAAAACAAAATGACAACCTACAGAATGGGAGAAAATATTTGCAAAAGATGAGGCTGACAAGAGCTTAATTTCCTGAATATATAAACATCTCATACAATTTAATAAGAAAAAACAAACAACCTAACCCCAAAATGAGTGGAGACCCTAAATAAGTGATTCTCCAATGAAGACATACAATGGCAAAGTCGCATGAAAAAATGCTTGATATCACTAATTATCAGAGAAATACAAGTCAAAACTATAATGAGATATCATGTCACACAAGTCAGAATGGCCATCATACAAAAGTCTGTGAACAATCAATGGTGGATAGGGTGTGGAGAAAAAGGAAACCTCCTACACTTCTGGTGGGAATGTAGTTTGGGGCAGCCGTTATGGAAATCAGTATGGAGATTCCTCAAAAAACTAAAAATAGACTTACCATATGATCCAGTAATCCCACTCCTGGGCATATATATCAGAGGGAACCTTAACTCAAAATATACATGTACCCCAATGTTTATAGCAGCACTGTATACAATACCCAAGACACAGAAGCAACCTGAATGTTCATTGACAGATGATTGGATAAAGAAGCTATGGTATATTTATATAATGGAATACTACTCAGGCATAAAAAATAATAAAATAATGCCATTTGCTACAACATGGGTGGACCTGGAGGTTGTCATTCTAAGAGAAGTGAGCCAGAAAGAGAAATTAAAATGCCATATGATATCACTCATATGTGGAATCTAAAAAAAAAAAAAAAGACCACTACAAACTCATCTACAAAACAGAAACAGACTTGCAGACATAGTAGACAATCTTATGTTTACCGGAGAAAGGGGTGGGAAGGGATACATTTGGGAGTTTGAGAGTTACAAATTTAGCCACTATATATAAAAATAAGATAAAAAAGAGTTTCTTCTGTATAGCACAGGGAACTGTGTTCAATATCTTGTAATAACCTTCAATAAAAAATATGAAAACAAATATATGTATGTATATGCATGACTAGGACATTGTGCTATACACCAAAAATTGACACTTTGTAACTGTACTTCAATAATACATACATAAATAAATAATAAATAAATAAACAAATTACATGATTGTAAAAAATAAATAAAATGAAACCTATATCCTATAAAAAATAAGCTATAAATGGATTAAGAACTTTAAGACCTGAAACTTTAAAACTCCTGGAAAAAAACATAGGGGGAAAGTCCTTGGTATTGGTATTGGCAGTGATTTCTCAGATATGACACCAAAAAAGTTAACTAAGGCAGAAATAGACAAGTGAGGAAAATCAAACTAGAAAGTTTCTGTCCACAAAGAAAACAACTAACAGAATGAAAAGGCAAGCTACAACATATATGCAAACCCTTTTTCTGATAAGAGGTTAAAATCCAAAATATATAAATAACACCTACAACTTAAATGTAAAAAGCAAAAAACTTTATTAAAAAATGAGCACTTGAATAGACATTTCTCCTTAGAATACCGGTATATCAAATGGGGATCACATAGCTAATCATCAAAGAAACACAAATCAAAATCACAGTGTTATATCACAGCACTCCTGTTAGGATGACTTTTATTTTTTAAAAAGGGTAATTATTCGGTGACAATGTGGAGAAATGATTCTCTTGCACACTGTTGGTGGAATGTAAAATGGGGCAGTTTTTATGGAAAATGTTTGGAACATCCTCAAAACATTAAAAATAAAACTAAAGTATGGTCTAGTAATCCTTTAGGGATATATCCTAAAGCATTGAAACCAGGATCACAAAGAGATATCTACACTCCCATGTTCACTGCAGCCTTATTCACAACAGCCAAAATGTGGAAACAATAAATCCATCATTGGATGACTGGAAAAAGAAAATTTGATTTATATATCTACACACACACTCATACACAAAGAAATATTATTCAGCCTTAAAAATGGAGGAAGTCATGCTATATACAACATGATGAACTTGGAGGACACTATACTAAGTGAACAAAGCCAATCACAGAAGGAAGATACAGCATTATTCCACTTTTATGAGATATATAAAATAGCCAAACTCTTAGAAGCAAAGAGTAGAATGGAGGCTGCCAGGGCTTGGGAAAAAGGGAAAATACAGAGTTACTCTTCACTGGCTGTAAAGTGTTAGTCATAAAGATGAATAAATTCTAGAGATATGATAGCTCTCTTGCAAAAGAGTACCTATGGTTGACAATAATATATTGTACACTTAAAATTTTGAGAGCGTAAATATCACGTTAAGTGCTCTCACCACATTTTAAAACAAGGTATGAAGTCAAAATATAACAAAGTGAAGAAAACACTGACCACATAATTAGTAAATGTTTAATGGCCTTAATTTGCAAAAATCTCTACAAATAAGTATCAGATTTTATAATTTTCATTTATCTGAAGATTGTGAAGTGATACCTCATTTCAGTACTGTTATGATCTCCCTAATTACTAGCCATTTTTTAATGCCTAATATTAGAATTTTTTAAAAATATAGACTTCAGTGATTAGTTGTCATGAATTTCCTATGTATATATTTTGCCCATTTTCATTGTTATGAACCTTAGAAACAATAGTGTGTAGGCTTATTTATGTTTGTTAGCTACTAATACTTTTCAGTGTGGCGACTTACTGCTTAATGATATTTGTGGTGTTTATTTAAACAGAAACATAATCTTTTCTCATTCATTTGTGGTTTTGTTGTGCCTTGTTGCAACATGGATGTTCCTGGAGAATGTCATTCTAAGTGAAGTAAGCCAGAAAGAGAAAGAAAAATACCATATGAGATCGCTCATATGTGGAATCTAAACAAACAAACAAACATAAATACAAAACAGAAACAGGCTCACAGACATAGAATACAAACTTGTGGTTGCCAAGGGGGAGGGAGATGGGAAGGGTTAGACTGGGATTTCAAAATGTAGAATAGATAAAACGAGATTGTACTGTGCAGCATAGGGAAATATATACAGGATCTTGTGGTGGCTCACAGCAAAAGAGAATGTGACAGTGAATGTATTATGTTCATGTATAACTGAAAAATTGTGCTCTACACTGGAATTTGACACAACATTGTAAAATGACTATAACTCAATAAAAAAAATGTTAAAAAAGATAAAAACTAGAAATCCAAAAAACTAGTCTTCCCTATTTGATACCATATTTTTATTCTAAAATTTGAAAATGTTCCATTTGTATATTTGACTTCCAATCATACCTATCTCAACATCATTTTGTGTTCATTATCATGGCTTATTTTTGATTTTCATTAGGGTGAGTTTTACTGACCTTACTCTTTTTCATAAAACTTGCATAGTCTTGGTTCAATTTTCTTTTATATATAAAGATACTATTCTTTGCCACATCAAGTTGTATTTGAACTTTTGTGGGAAATCAGTTGCCTGTATATCATGTGATGAATTGTTTCCACATTCTCAGTTCTGTTCCACTGATCTATATGCTTATCCTTCTGCACATACCACATTGTCCTGATTGGTGCAGCTCTGTAATAAGTTGTGAAATCAGAAAGTATGAGTCCCTCAACTTTATTCTCCTTTTTCAACATAATTTTGGCAATTCTTTGTCCCTTGAATTTCTCTAAGAATTTTAGAATCAGCTTGTTAGTTGCAAAAAAAAAAAGCCAACTAGTATTTTGGCAAGTATTTTGTTGAATAAAAACACATCAGTTTGAAGAGTATTGCTATCTTAACAGTATTAAGTCTTCAAATTTATAAACACGTGATGTCTTTGCATTTATTTAGGTCATCTTTAATTTCTTTCAACAATGTTTTATAGTTTTCAGAGTATATGTTTTATGTTTATTTTGTTAAATTTCTTCCTAATTATATGTTCTCTTGATGTCATTGTAAATGTAACTGTTTTCCTAATTTCATTTTTGGATTGTTCATTGCTAGTGTAGAAATGCACTTGATTCTTATATATTTTGTATTGATGTGGCTCTTGCAACTTTAGTGAACTAATTTATTATTTCTAGTTATATTTTTGAAATATTCCATAGGATTTTTCATATACAAGATTATTTCAAGTGCAAATAGAGTTCTACTTCTTTCCAATCTGGATGCCTTTTACTTCACTATATCCCTTAACTGCCCTGGACAGACCCTCTAGTGGAATGTTGAGTACAAGTTACAAGAGGGGGCATCCTTCTATAGTTCCTGATCATAGGGGAAAAGAACTTAGTGTTTCAACCAAGTATTATGTTGGCTGTGGACTTCTCACAGATGCCCTTTAGCAGGTTGAATAAATATCTTTATACCCCTACTTTGTTGAGTGTTGCTATAATAAAGGATGTTGGATTTTATGAAATGCTTTTCTTGGGTCTATTGTGATCATTGCGTGGCTTTGTCCTTCATTGTATTAATGAGTTATTACATTGCTCATTTTTCTGATAGTAAGATATCCTTGAATTCCTGGAAAAAATCTCAGTTTATAATAATGTATCATAATTATCTATGTTGTTGGATTCTGTTCGCTAGTATTTTTTGAGAATTTTTGCATCTATATTCATAAGATATATTGGTCTCTAGTTTTCTTTTGTTATGATGTCTTCAGCATTGGCATTAGGGTTATACTGGCTTTACAGAATGAGTTGGGAAGTATTTACTGTTTTTCTGTTTTTGGTGTAGTTTGTACATGATAGCTTGTATTAATTCTTCTTTAAATATTTGGTGGAATTTACCAGCAAAGCCATTTGGGCCTGAACATTTTTGTGAAAAGTTTTTACATTACTAATTCAATCTCTTAACCCATTATACAGCTATTCAGGTAATCTATTTCTTTGAGAACCTATCACAGTAGTCTATGTTTTTCTAAGGATTTGTCCATTTTATCTAAGTTATCTAATTTGTTGTCATATAATTTATAGTATTCACTTCTAATCTGTTTCATTTCTGTAAGGTTGGTCATAATGTCCTCTTTTTCATTCCTCATTTAAAATACTTCAGTCTTCTCCCTTTTTTCTTGGCCTATATAACTGAAGTTTTGTCAATTTTGTTGATCTTTCAAATAACCTTTGGCTCATTGGTTTTCTCTATTTTTTATTATCTAATTTATTAAATTGTGCTCTAACATCTATTGGTTCCTTCCTTCTGCTGGCTTTAGGTTTAGTGTACTCTTTTATTTTTTTCTACTTGGGACCAATTTTTAATATTTTATTTTCAACTTTTGATCCCAAGCATGCAGACAGTATAAATTCAGCCTCAAAATAAGCAAGGAACACATTACTCGCCATCAGTTCGCAATCTTACTTTTCTGGTTTATTATTCCCACTTTATTTATTTGACCTAAATAATTTTCTTTCTATTTTGCATACCTAATTATAAATATTTTTAAACTAACATTTCTTGGTACTTTGACAGGATAAATGTCTGCTACAAACCAATAATCCCGTTCACATCACTTATTATTTCTGGTTAGAGGAAAGTTAGGGCTCAAAACTTCTCCTCCCTGACAGTCAATTCTTAAGGATGAAGGAGAAGTAGACTGCATGTGGGTAAGAAAGAATTCTGCTTATACCTTTAGCACTGAAGAGTAGAATATGGCTTTGGGTAAAGTCTCCATATTGGAGGATGTTTGCTTTGCAGAAATGAATATGAGATATAATTATAGAACTATTAATTTTCTGAATCTAAGTTGTTTGACTGTGTCTTCAAGTAAGCTTACATGTAACTTGTTCATTAACGTAGAAATGCCTTTCTAATAAAAATGTTAGATTCAACAGCAGTAGATATTTATAATAAATTATTTTAGACATCTCACTATTAATAGAGAAAAGCTAACAGAGAATGACACCATTTTCTAACTTTTATTGTTATTTTTATGCAAATTATTTATAAATTATAGAATTGATATTTTTAAAAAATTCGTATGAACTGGACACTGGTAAAGTAAAATCTTTTTAATCTCCCAAACTCCTAAGATCTTAAAAAAAAATCACTCTTTACTGTGTATCTCATTTCTTTGTCTACAAAATATGATTAATGACATTAATCTGGGGACAATTTACAGCAAAGATGCAAGCAATGGAGCAGAATCTGAAATGTAATTTTTGCCCCTTATCAAGGAAAACTTGTATAATAAAAGGCTGCATTATTCAGATGCTGAATATCCCAAGTGCTTAATATTATTGGAACTGTGGGTATGCTGTAGAAAGTCAAATAGTTCACTATGTGAAATCCGTCTTTTTTTTTTAATTAATACTTTGCAGAGAAAGAGATATCAATTAGATCAGATGTCTTATTGTTTTTCATCTACCGTATTTATAAATGCTTTGCTCTAGGTTTTGCCTAATTATATTTTTGGGTTCCTGTATACTTTTAATCTAGGTGAAATAATGAGCATGCTTCCAAACACTGAATGCTAAGTAAAGCCTGTCTGTTGCCCTTGGAAAAGGTTCTATTGTCATATTTGGTGGCCCCATATTTTAGCTCCTGTCATTTTTCTGGTAGCCAAGGTACCAGCTCAGCTGCCAGGAAACCAAAGCACAACAAAGGAAGGGATGGTTTCAGTAAGTCTGATATTCACCACTAATTGTTAGCAAGCTACATGAAAAATAAACCTGAGCATGAAAGAAATACACTTAATCTTTTAAATTAGATAAAGAAGAAAGAAAAACCAGTGAACCAGTGTCTGGCTTTAGAACACTGTTAACCTCCAAACAAAACTTACCCTGTAAATTTATATATATTTTTAGTAGAATCTTTAAAAAGATCTAGATTTACCCTTTCCTTTTGACTCCTGGGCTTAAGAACAAACTATATCCTCACCATTTTAAAATGTAGAGTTTGAGGCTTTCCAATTGTTGAGCCTCCTTTTCTTTATACCTAACCCAACTCAGAAATTTCTTATCACACTGTTAGCATGTTTTAAAAATCTAAGAGCTACATAATGGTTAGAATAACAAATGTAACAGTAAGATCCTTTGACAGCTGGGACTGTGTTGTACCACTGGATGCATTCAGTAAGTATCCGTTCAACAGATAAAGTAGAAAAATATGAATTTATGAAAATCACAAATTGTCTATCAAGAACATAGCAGCTGCCAGTTGAAGTATTTTAGGAAGCTTTTGGTAAGTGGAATATGCGAAAGGAAAATGTTCAGGTATCATCCATAGATTACTCAAGTCGCAGAAAGAAAGAGTCCAGTGTAGAAGCATTTTTTTCCTTATTTCCCAAAAGAGTAAAATCAGAAAAACAAATGAGATACCCATTTGTATTAACATTGGTTCAAGCTATTCTTTTTGTTTGCTTGTTTGCTAAAGTTGGCACAAAGAAGTGAATACTTTCCCAATATAGTCATCATCAGGCATCCTCCCCTGCTATCATCTGGACTCTGCACAAATTAAATATTAGCTTTAGGAGAGAACACAGGTAAGAATCATCATTTTGCTCAAATTTCCTACTTCTTGTCACTGAAAGCAGTTCACAAATGTACATAAATGGGAAAATATAATGTGTGATTCTCTTCTTGTCTTTTGATATAAGAGAAATTTCTGAGAAGAAAAAATTTTAAATGTTAGAAAGGAAAAAGTTCATTGGAACTCTCTGCCGTCCAAAATAACAATAACAATTGTAATAATACTTCCTTGTTCAGGCCTTACAAAGTCCCACATAGAGGAAGTCAGACCTTTATTACTGACTCTTATGAAAGCAAAAATGGACAAAAGAAATGAATACTCTTAGTCTCTTAAGAGTGTATCATTTATGGTCTTCCAAATCAGTAGTCTTTAAGGGTGAATAACCATTAGGACCTCCACTTGTCATACTGTAGTGTCATCACAGTCTCCACAAAAGTGCTGTAATTTCAATTAGTCACAAAGTTATCACCATGTAAGCCTTTACTCTATAGCAAACATGGAGCCCATTGTTGGAGATACAGAAGTAAACTTAACTGTGTCCTTGCTTTTGGGGTGATTGTCTTAGTCCATTTGAATTTCTGTAATAAAATACCACAGACTGAATGGCTTATAAACAACAGGTATTTATTTATCACCATTCTGGAGGCTGGAAAGTATAAGATTATGGTGCCAGAAGACTTGGTGTGGTGGCTGGTGAGGACTCACCTCCTGGTTCATTTTTGTTGTGTTGTCACATGGTGGAAGGGGCAAGAAAGTTCTCTGAAGCTTATTTTATAAGGACACTTCAATTTATGAGGGCTCTACCCACATGACCTCATCACCTCCTACAGGCCCCACCTCTTAATACTATCACATTGGGGGTTAGAATTTCAACATACACATTTCAGGGTGACACGTTTACATCATGGCAGTGATATTCTACTGGAGAAGTAGATAAGCAAATAGGCCATTACAAGGAGTGTTCTCAGTGCTACAACAAGGGCTTTGACAGGGCATTGAGTTAACTGGTGGAGTATCTGATTCATTCTTGAGGAGTCTGGGAAGGTATGTGGGAAAAGTGGTTTTTAAGTTGAACACTGGAAGACAAACAAACTAATGAGTAAGGAAGAATAAAAACAGTCAGGACTAAGGCATTCAAAGCAGTAATTCTATTCCAAATCATTGGTTTCTTTGATTATTCTTTTCCTCTAATTTTTCACAGTCTCTTTATATGTCCTTAAGTAGACTTAAAATGCTAGCACGTAACTTATACAAACCAAAGTAAATGGATAAACTCTTTTATCCATTAGCACCCTTAATTGGTCTGGCTGGAACTTCTAGTACTGTATTGAGTGGAAGTGGCAAGAGTGGGAATTCTTGCTTTATTCCTGATCTCACAGAAAGAGTTTTCAGTTTCTTACAGTTGAGTGTGATGTTAGTTGTGGTCGTTTCACATATGACCTTTACCACGTTGAGCGACATCCCTTCTATACCTAGTTTGTTGAGAGTTTTCAATCATGAAAGTGTGTTTAATTTTGTCAAGTGCTTTTTTCTGTGTCTATGGCAATGGGTATATGAATTTTATCCTTCATTCTCCTATTTCATGCTACCATTCATTTAATGTGGTGTATCACATTTATTGATTTTCATATGTTGGAACAGCTTTGTGTCCGAGGAATAAATTCCAAATGGTCATGGTGTATGATTATTTTAATGTGCTGTTGAATTCAGGTTGCTAGTATTTTGTTCAGTATTTTTTCATCTATGTTTATTGAGAATATTGGCCTATATTTTTCTTTTTTTATGGTGTTCTTGTCTGGCTTTGGAATCAGGGTGATGCTGGATTCACAAAAATACTTTGGAATTGTCCCCTTCTCTTCTGTTTCTGGAAGGGTTTGAATAGAATTGGTATTAATTCTTTAAATGTTTTGTAGAATTTGCCAGTGAAACCACCTGTTCCTGGACTTTTGTTTGTTGGAAGGTTTTTGATTACTGTTTAGAACTCCTTACTAGTAATTGATCTGTTCAGATTTTCTGTCTTTGTGATTCAGTTTTGGTAGGTTGTATATTTCTGGGAACTTATTCATTTCTTATTGGTTATCCAATTTTTTGTTGTATAATTTTTCTAGTAGTCACTTATTGGGTGAAGGACTTGAATAGACATCTCTCCAAAGAAGACATACAAATGGCCAATATGTATATTAATAGGTGCTCACTCACTAATAAAGAAATGCAGATAAAAACTGTGGGATATTACCTCACACCTGTTAAAAAGCTGTTATTAAAAAAAAAGAAAAGTATTGACAAGGATGTAGAGAAATAGGAACTCTTGCACTGTTGTTGAGAATATAAAATGGTGCAATCACTATGGAAAAGATCCTGGAGAGTCTTCAAAAAAATTAAAAATAGAATTACTGCATGTTTCCACAAACTCACATCTGGAATGGAATAAAAGAATGGAAATCAGGACCTCAAAGAGATATCTGCAGTCTCATATTTATTTCAGCATTAATCACCATAACCATGATACTGAAACACCCTAAATGTCCATCAGTGGATAAATGGATGAAGAAAATATGGTATATACATAGTGAAATGCTATTCAGCTTTAAAAAGTAAGGCAATCCTGCCATATGCACAAATGAACCTGAAGGATATTATGCTACATGAAATAAGCCAGTCGCAGAAGATAAGTCCTGCATGATTCCTCTTATATGAGGTATATAAAATTATCAAACAGAGAAACCGAAGCAGAGTAGAATAACAGTGGCCAGTAGTTGGGGGAGGGGAAATACAGAGTTGTTGATCAATAGATACAAAGTTTTAATTACACAAGATGAATAAATTCTAGAGATCTGCCATTTATGCCTATTGTTAATAGTACCCTATTATGCACTTCAAAAATTTATTAAGGGTGTATCTAATGTTGTGTTCTTACCACCAAAATAAAAAAAATGTAGGCTAGATTTAGCCCCATGTACTGTGGTTTGCTTACCTTCTTTATGATATATTTTTGTAGCAAATTCTCACTTGTAATTTTATTAAATTTCTTTACTTTTCATACTTTTTTCTACTCTTCTTACTTAATTTTCTTTGTGGTCTTTTTCTCTCTCTTATACTTCTGTTATTTGATTGTTTTAAATAAT
Organism: Camelus ferus; assembly: GCF_009834535.1. Taxonomy (NCBI): domain Eukaryota; kingdom Metazoa; phylum Chordata; class Mammalia; order Artiodactyla; family Camelidae; genus Camelus; species Camelus ferus. The sequence continues at coordinate 16,222,083 of NC_045730.1, forward strand.
TGTGTTGCTTTTTTAGTATTTTGAAGTCAAGTAAGTAACAAATACATAAATTCAAACTTTAGAATTAAAAAAATAGTAAAACATTGTAAAATACCTCCAAAAGAGAGATTAAACCTGTGCACAGCAGAACCAGGGGCATTTGGTACCACCTGATATCATGCTCCCAGAACATGGACATTCAGGGAAAAAACAACGCAAAACACAAAAAACTTAATAGTACATATAATTGGAATCTGGTTGGAAATAAGGGCACATGAAAAACCCAAAGAGAAAAGTAAGTTTGTTATTCGTGAGGGAAAGGAAAGTTATTTTCTGAACCAGAAAAAGAAAATCACTTCAGGATACCCAAGAGTTAACAAAATACAACTTTACTGGCTGAAAAAATTTTAATATTTAGTCTGCAGTAGAGTTATTTTGTAAAAATATATAAAATGGAATTAGTGTCAGTGGCAAGTACTTTTATTAGTGAATATTTTAATGGCACATTTTTGAGACTAAAATCCTCATATATTTTCTTAAAAATCTTCTGTACTTATGAGATATGTATAACCTTAATTAAGAATACACTTAATGGTTGGTATATCAAAATCCAACAGATAGTACAGAATTGTTGGTTGTGCTTTCCTTGCAAAATCACAAGTCACAGCAGGATAATCTGAGTTAATAATTTTTGAAACAGCTAATAGGTAAGGTACAAGAAATGACCTTTATATGGTACTGACTTGTAACAATCCTTTCTTTTAGGTGATTAAAATAAAAGGTAGTTTCTTTGAAGAAGGACTAAAATAAAAAGCAAACTTCATCTGAAAAGGAAGGAAAGAAAATATAAGAATAATTTAATTATATGAGTGGTTTCACATTTGGGAAATTTTCCTTCAAACCAAAGGATCCCTTCATGCCTTACTTATTAACATGGAAAAGAAACAGAACGACTCTCCTCTTGATTTGAGCTGCATCACTGCTTATCTGCTGATTGGACAATCTGCTTATTCCCAATTTATCACTTTAATGTTACTGTTAGTACAAATAACTGGTCTGCAAAACCCTAAAACACAATTATAAATAGTGCGACCAGCTCGCAGAAGTGCCAGGGTAGGCAACAGCTCCAGTCCTCCATTTATCACCATTTGCTTTGATAGAGCTACATTCATTTCATTTATCATTTGATCCCTTTCTGTTACTTCTTTCATGGGAGGGTGTCTAATCAGCATTATTTGTCTCAAACTGTATTTTCTTGAAAGCTTTTCAGAAGCTCCTAACAAAGGCAAAATTTCTGTACTCATTTAAGGAAACACCCAGCTCCACAAGACAGAGGTTCATATTCTGATTGCCCTTTTAAAAAGTGAATTGTTAGGTGAGAGTCTAAAGAAAGATTAAATCACACATAGCTTCCTGCTTGTGGGTGTGTGTGTGTTAACCAAAAGGGTACTCATTAAAATGAATAAACTGAATGAAATACAACTTATTAATTGACATAATCAGTAAAAAATGTGTGGTTAAAGGATGATTCTCTCATCCAAATGTTAATATGGACAACAAAGAGAATAAACATAAAGATGTAAAAAAAAAAAAGGGCATCAAAATCAGAAAAAGTGGGAGAAGGGAGAAAGAAAATATAGATTTTTTTCTCTTTTTCTTCTTTTTTTAAAATTCTTCATTCTTTTAGGATGTGTTTGAGCCTATATAACTACCAGTCTAAAGTAAACAGATATAGTAATAGGTTAACATACCTGAAAAACAGGGTAACCACAAACCAAAAGCATGCAGTAGATTCACAAAAACCAAAAAGAAATAAAGCTAATACAAAAGAAAAATATCAAACCAGAAAAAGGAAAACAAAAAGGAAAAGAAAGAGACACCAAAGAACTACCAAATCAACTGGAAAAAAAGTTCAAAATGGCAATAAACCCACATTTATCAATAATTACTATAAATGTCAATGGACTAAATGCTCCAATCAAAAGACATAGAGTGGCAGATTGGATAATAAAACAAAACCTACAACATGCTGCTTACAAGAAACTCACTTTATGAATCCACTATCACCTGGATACCAAAGACAGAAGAAGACACTACCAAAAAAGAAAACTATAGGCCAGTATTATTGATGAACATAGGTGCAAAAACCCTCAATAAAATATTAGCAAACAGAATCCAACAACACATAAAAAAGATTATACCCCATGGTCAAGTTGGGTTCATCCCAGGGACACAAGGATGGTTCAACATACACAAAAATAAAAGGGATCCAAATTGTAAGAGAAGAGATAAAATTGTCATTCTATGTGGATGACATGATACTGTATGTAGAAAACCCTAAAGACTCCATACAAAACCTACTAGAGCTGATATAAGAATTTGTCAAGGTAGCAAGATACAAGATTAACATACAGAAATCATTTGCATTTCTTTACATTAACAAAGAAATATCAGAAAAGGAAAGTAAAGAAATAATCCTTTTTTAAAATTGCATCCAAAAAATAAAATAAAATACTTAGGAATAAATCTGACCAAGGAAGTGAAAGACTTATACATGGAGAACTATGAAACATTGATTAAGGAAGTTAAGATAATTTAAAGAAATGAAAAGATATCCCATGTTCTTGGATTGGAAGAATTAATATTGTTAAACTAGCCATACTATCCAAAGAAATCTACAGATTTAATGCAATCCCTATCAAATTACCCAGGACATATTTCACAGAACTAGAACAAATAATCCTAAAATTTATATGGATTCACAAACTACCTAAAATTGCCAAAACAATACTGAAGAAAAAGAATGAAACTGGAGGACTAACTCTCCCAGACTTCAGACAATACTGCAAAACTATAAGTAATCAAAACAGCATGGTATTGGTATAAAAACTGACATATGGACCAATGGAACAGAATAGAGAGCCCAGAAATAAACCTACAAACTTTTGATCAATTTATCTTTGATAAAAGAGCAAGAACATACAATCAGGTAAAGGCAGTCTCTTCAGCAAATGGTGTTGGGAAAACTGGACAGCAGCATGTAAATCAATGAAGTTAGAATACACCCTCACACCATACACAAGAATAAACTTTTGATCAATTTATCTTTGATAAAAGAGCAAGAACATACAATCAGGTAAAGGCAGTCTCTTCAGCAAATGGTGTTGGGAAAACTGGACAGCAGCATGTAAATCAATGAAGTTAGAATACACCCTCACACCATACACAAGAATAAACTTTTGATCAATTTATCTTTGATAAAAGAGCAAGAACATACAATCAGGTAAAGGCAGTCTCTTCAGCAAATGGTGTTGGGAAAACTGGACAGCAGCATGTAAATCAATGAAGTTAGAATACACCCTCACACCATACACAAGAATAAACTCAAAATGGCTTAAAAACTTAAACATAAAACAAGATACTATAAACCTCTCAGAAGAAAACATAGGCAAAACATCTGACTTAAATCTTAGCAATGTTCTCCTAGGGCAATTTACCCAAGCAACAGAAATAAAAGCAAAAATAAACAGTTGGGACCTAATTATACTTATAAGCTTTTGAACAGCAAAGGAAACCATAATCAAAACAAAATGACAACCTATGGAATGGGAGAAAATATATACAAAATATGAGACTGACAAGAGCTTAAGTTCTAGAATATATAAACAACTCAAAAAACTGAATAATAAAAAACAAACAACCCAATCCAAAAATGGGCCAAAGAACTAACAAGCAATTCTCCAAGGAAGAAATACAAATGATCAATAGGCACATGATAAAATGCTCAATATCACTAATTATCAGAGAAATGCAAATCAAAACTATAATGAGATATCACCTCACACCAGTCAGAATGGCCATCATTCAAAAGTCCACAAATGATCAATGATGGAGAGGGTGTGGAGGAAAGGGAACCCTCCTACACTGCTAGTGGGAATGTAATTTTGGGCAGCCATTATGGAAAACAGTATGGAGATTCCTCAAAAGACTAAAAATAGACTTACCATATGACCCAGCAATCCCACTCCTGGGCATATATATCGGAGGCAACCTTAATCCAAAATATATATACACCCCCATGATCATAGCATCAGTATTTACAACAGCCAACACATGGAAACAACCTAAATGTCCAACGACAAATGACTGAATACAGAAGTTTGGTGTATTTATAAAATGGAATACTACTCAGCCATAAAAAATAAGAAAATAATGTCTTTGCAGCAATATAGATGGACTTAGAGATTGTCATTCTAAATGAAGTGAGCTAGAAAGAGAAAGAAAAATACCATATGATATCACTTATATGTGGAATATAAAAAAAAAAGACAAATCTATTTACAGAACAGAAACAGACATAGACATAGAAAACAAACTTATGGTTACAGTGGGGGAAGGAAGTGGGAAGGGATAAATTGGGAGTTCGAGATTTGCAGTTACTAACTAATATATATAAAATAGATAAACAACAGGTTCATACTGTATAAAAGAGGGAAATATATTCAATATCTTGTAGTAACTTATGGTGAAAAGGAATATGAGAATGAATATATGTATGTTCATATATGACTGAAACATTACACTGTATACCAGAAATTGACACAACATTGTAAACTGACTATACTTCAATTTTATATATATATATATATACACACACACACACACACATACATACATATGTACACAAAACAATAAAAGAATAGTAGGATCTTTCCAGTGAATCCATCAGGTTGCTGTGGATTGTAAATCATGCACACTGCAAAGTTATCCAGTGCTGGGAAAAGTGCTGTCTTTATCACTTACTGACCAGCTACCCATTCAGTTTCTTACTTCATCTGAAAACCAGAAACAGTAATAATCATCTTGTTTTTACATGATAGAAAAGATCTGAAATTCTTGGATTAAATGGTTGCTTTTGCAACTTTTCCTTCTATGATGATATTTTTCTAATAGGGCACTCTCCCTTTTGTACTTTGAAATTCATGTTACAGCAGTGCTTTATTTTGTCTGTTCAAGTAGCAATGGTAATGTAAAAATACCGATGAAAAACAAACAGGTAGAATTGAAATATGGGAGTGGGACTCAAGAAAATTGATTGTAATCCAAGTTCTGGAACCAAGAAACTGAGCAACCTGTGTAACTCCTAAATTTCTGTAGAATTAGGATATTAGGACATGTGTTTTCAAGTTTAGTAACTTTTAGATCATTTGTTTCATATTCATGTTCAAATATAAAAACAACACACACAAATATGCAGGACACTTTTCTAAGAACTTTAGATATATTAGCTCATTTAACTTCAGTATGATGTAGGTACTACTATGATCCTCATTACACGGATGCAGAACCAAGATCACACTGCCAGTACGTGGCAGAACCTGGATTTCAGCCCAGACAGATCAATTTCAGTATGTATATGTTTATTCACCACATTATAATGCAATTTATCGAAACTTTTCTTGATATCAGTTCTCATGAATACATTTTTTCCTTTTTTGTTTTAAAAAATTAATTCAAAAGAAACCTTATGTCCCAATCATAAAGGGAAAGCCAGTGCCATCAACACAAACAGAAGGTTACCATATGCCTTGAAAAGATACAAAATAAGGTTGTTAATTTTAAAATAATCAATAACATAGAAGTAACAAATCTAATAATAGCAGAGGAGACTGAGACAGATTTGCCCTAGATTTCAGAGTGGTTTCATCACACGTTGGAAAGACAGTTTCCCGGTTCTGATTTCCACCCCAGCGTTCTATCCACCACACCCTTGGTCATCCTTTCTGTCATTAGTAGTTGATCCGTCTGTTGGCTTCCCATCAGGTCTCCATTTACCAGATATCCCGATTTCTCCACTCTTAATGGTATTTCCTATTTCTTTGTCTCTAAAAGCTATTTTGCTCATTTCCTATTCTGCTTGCTTTTCCATTTCCTATCCCACATGCCTTCCCAAATATCTTTCTCTTCTATTATCTGTGGGGTGTAGCTCTTTTTTGGGGTGCTGAGTTCTACCACCAGAGTCCTTGGAGTGTCATGTCAGTGTGAATCACAGGAGCTTATCCCCCACTTTGATGCTTTATCCATCAGCCCTCTTCCCTGGACACGTTCACATTCTCTCTCCCTCCCTCCCTTTTACTCACAACCACCAAGTGTCCTGGGAATCAAACACCTCTGCTTTAGTTCTAGATGGGTTTCTTAGCTTCTCTTTTTTCTTCTTCTGACTCACTTTTTCTTTCCCTTTACTTTCCTCTTTCATCTATCTTTCTCCCTCCTTCTTCCTAGTTTCAGTGTCACCCAGGGTGATTATGCAATGGTGGAGAAATATAAACATAAAAGATATTCGATGCTGTACTACCTAAAACTATTGGCAGCACAAGCCCTACACTTTCAGAAATACTGTTTTCAGTTTTAAAATTATATGATCTAAAATGGGCCAAGCCAGCCGCCTTCTCATCAGTAATCTTTCCCTAATAATCACAAGACTCATTACTGCTGGAACCAGTTAGGGGATTACTTTCTGGCTTGAATCTAATTAGCAACATTGAAATAATTGCAGCTCTTAAACTTTTCATGAGAGTCTTTCAACCGAAATCACACCCTCCACCCTAACATGACTGTGAACTATGGCAACATTTCTGTGGCACTAGGGCATTTGTGTGTCTTCAGGAAAAGGAAGAAATTTGCAAAAAGGGGTTTGTACTGACTTGGGTAGGCTAATGGCTTGGCTAAAAAGAATCACGACAGTTCAGAAAGCATAATTACTGAGAAACATTAACTTAATATGCAAAATTACACTTTAAGGGAGCAGGGCATACCATTTGAAAGAGTTCTTGATCTGGGAGGAGCTCCACCTCAAACAATAATAAGGCAGGGAAACATGAGGGGTGAAGGCTGGAAAACTGCACCTTAGGGAGTAAAGGATTAAGTTGAGAGTGTTTGGGGAAGTTTTTCATGAGTCTTGAGTTTGGAGTAATAGAATCCAGGGAGTACGTGAAAATATAAAATCATTATTATTTATCCTACAGTAATAGGAAATGGGATGACTATGAGCAGCCTGAAACATATATATATACTTATATATAAACTATATATATGTATATAGAGACATATATATAACATTCACTTATAAGTATGTATATGTGTATGCATATATTTACATGTATAGATATACATGTATATGTGTGTGTGTGTGTGTGTATAAAACATATATATATTAGTTTGAGAAAAAAATCAATGATTTAAACCCTGAGATTGGGGACCAAAGACCATTAGAAAACAGCATACCTCACAAAGGAGTCATTAGTTACAGAAAGATGTGGCAAAACTAGAGTTTTTATATAACTACTAAAGTGGGCAAACTTGAAATCCAATGTAAGTAGTGAATGAGAAAACACACTTCTCTGAGAAGGGGGCCAAGATGGCGGAGTAGAAGGACTCTGGCAGCTCATCCTCTCCCACAAATACACCAAAACTCACATCCACGGACCCACCCAGCCAACCAGAGCACCTGCCGAACTCCAACAGAACATCGCCCTTGTCAAAAGACAAAGACGCCAAAAATATGAGAAGAGAAAATGAAAAAAGAGAGAAGAAAAGGCAAAACAGTGCCAGACCAGTCCTTCAGGGAGGGAAAAACAAAGGAGGAATAGCGCTTATTTGCTGGGTCTCTGTCTCTCCAAAGGAGAGGCCAGCAGGACAGAGGGGGAGTATCGGAGGCTCAGATCTGACAGAGCACCCCTTAACTGACAGAACTAAGTTAAATGGGCACAAAGTGTCCCTGCGACCCCCAACCCCATACGCGAGCTGGCAGCTGGGGGATGGGCAGGCTGCCCAAGCCGGGCAGAGGACTGGGGTGCCTGAACTGAGGCAGCCCCAGGGGACCGCAGGGTGATGTGCACCATGGTTGAGTGGGTGCACAGGGAAGAACAACCTGGGCAGACTGGATAATAAAGCAAGAACTTTCAATATGCTGCATACAAGAGACCCACTTTAGGGAGAAGAACACGTATAGATTGAGAGTGAAAGGATGGAAAAGGATATTCCATGCAAATGGAAAAGCCAAAAAAGCAGGTGTAGCAGTACTTATTTCAGACAAAACAGACTTTAAAACAAAGGCTATAAGGAAAGATAAAGAAGGACATTTTATAATGATTAAAGGAGTAATACAAGATGAGGATGTAGGCACTCATTAATATATATGCACCCAATATAGGAGCAACTAAGTACATAAAACAATTACTAACAGAGATAAAGGGGGATATTGATGGGAATATAATCATTGTCAGAGACTTTAACACCACATTAACATCACTAGACAGATCTTCCAGACAGGAAATAAATAAGGCAACAGAGAAATTAAATGATACAATAAAAAAATTAGATTTGGTGGATATTTTCAGAGCATTACCCCCACCCCCCACCCCCAAATAGGATATACATTCTTTTCAAGTGCACATGGAACATTATCTAGGATTGATCATGTACTTGGGCACAAAAGAAGCCTCAACAATTTTAAGAAGATAGTGTTTATTTCCTAAGCCAGAGCCTACAAGAGAATGCAGATGAATATTAGAGTAGTCTTTAGGGCCAGCAAGACTTGAGCTGGAATTAAATCAAAGGCCAACTGAAAGTATAGACCTTAGACTGCTAGTTACAGACTTCAGTCAAGACTTCAGTAGCTGATGTCAGAAGAGCAGTCACCACAAGGCAACCAAGGGCCATTGCAGAAGAAGCCAGAGGTGAGCAACAGCAGCCCAAGATCACAGTGCTTGGACCCCAAGTCTCTCTCCAGCATGAAGGCCTGTGTGCCCCGTGGTCACCCATGTGCCATCCTGGAAAAGAGAAAAGTGTAGGAAAACATCTGAAAGACTGAACATTTACCCAGTACATTAAGATGCCTGAATGAAATGTGGTCTTATTTGCTTTTCCTCTCTCCTTTCTTCTTTCCTTGATTTCTTTTCTCCATCCTTTATTAAATAAACACTTCATTAATTCCTCCTATGTCTCTGAAACTTTAATAGGTGCTTAGAAAGAAAAGGCAACAACTGTAGATCCTGCTTCCTGGCATTGACTGTCTAGTAGAGAGGAAAATCAAGCAAATAAATAATTACATTGCAGTGTAATGCAGAATACAGATGTGAACAAGGTGTAGGTGAAGCAATCGGAGGAATTAGTTGCCTATGGAATAGAACATGGAATTTGAGTATGATTTTGTGAGGCAAATAACAGGATTTTCAGACAATATTATAGTTTATGTAGAAAATCCTAAAGGAGTGACTTTGGAAAGGTCACAGAATGCAAAGATAATATATTAATGTCAAGAAATGCATACTTGGAATTTGGAATTTGAAAAACAATCTCATTTACAATAACACCCAAAACAATGAAGTATTTAACCAAATATGTGCAGCATTCATATGCTGAAAACTATAGAACGCTAAGGAAAGAAATCGAAGATGTATACAAATAGAGAAATATCATATGCTCATGGATTGAAAGAGTCAGCATTGATGAGATATTGATTCTCCTCAATTTTATCTGTAGATTCAACTCTCTGACAAAAGTGCAAAGGTAGCTCAATGGAGAAAGGACAATCCTTTGAACATATGGTGCTGGAGCAGTTAGAGGAGATCCATATGCAGAAAAATAAACCTTGACACAAATCTCACACAGTATGCAAATATTAACTCAAAATTGATCACAACAAATATGCAATATAAAACTTTAAAACTTCTAGAAGAAAGCATGGGATAAAGTCTACATGACCTTGGGTTTGGTGATGAGTTTTCAGACACTGCTCCAAAATTACAAGCCATGAAAAAATGAGTAAATTGAACTGTATCAACATTTAAAACCACCATGTCATGAAAGACGCTATTGACAGAATGAAAAGTCACAAACAGGAGAAAATATATTCAAATCATATAACCTTTAATGGACTTGCATCCAGAAACATATAAAGAACTCTTAAAACTTAACAGTAAGCAAACAAACAACTAGTAAATAAAGGGCAAAAGATCTGAACAGACACTTCACCAAGGAATATAGATTCATGGCAAAGAAACAAATGAAAAGCAGCTCAACATCATTAATCTTTGGATAAATATAAATGAATTCCATAAGGTACTACTGTATACCTATTGAAATGGCTAAATTTTTTAATACATAGTGAATAACATGATGTTTTGAAATATGTGTATATAATGAAATGATTACTGTAGTCAAGCTAATTATCACATCCATCTCCTTACCTAGTTGCCATATTTTGTGTGTGGTGAAAGCACCTGAAATCTACTAAGTAGATTTCTAGTATATAATATGGCATTAACTATAGTATTTTGCTGTTCATTAAATCTCTAGACTTACTCATCCTACATAAATTCACTTTGCATTCTTTGACCACCACTTCTCCATTTCCAACCCCACCCCACTCTGGTAATCACCATTCTACTCTCTGCGTCTATGTATTTAACTTTCTTAGATTCCAAATATAAGTGAGACTGTGATATTTTTGTTTCTCTGTCTGGCTTATTTCACTTAGTATAATGCCCTCCAGGTTTATACATGTTTTCACAAATAGTAAGATCTCTTTCTTTTTAAGACTGGATAACATTTCATTGTGTGTGTGTGTCTGTGTTTATGTGCCACAATTTCACTTCCTAGAATGGCTAGTTTAAATAAAATAAATTGACAATATCAAATGCTAATGAGAATACAGAGCAATAACATTTGTATTCATCACTGTTAGAATGCAAAAGGATACAGTCACTTTGAAAGACATTTTGGCTGTTTCTCACAAGGTTAAATATATATTTACCACAAGACCTAGCAATCCTACTTCTACGTATTTGCCTAAGTGAAATGAAAACAAACGTTCTCACAAAAACCTAGGTATAAATTTTTACAGCAGTGTAATTCATAATTGCAAAAAACAGGAAATAACCAAGATACCTTTAATAAGAGAATGGAAAACAAAATGCAGTGCGTTCATGTTCATAGAATGAAACATGACTCAACAATAAAAAGGAAAACACTTCTGTTTCATGCAACAACATGGATGAATCACAAGTGCATTTTTCTAAGTGGAATATTTAGGCTCCATAGGAAATACATTGTATGATTCCATTAATATGACATTCTGGAAATGACAAAACTATAAGGCAAGAAAATATTTATAACAGCTTCATTTTATGCTGATGTGTTGGCCTACCGTATATACTCTCTCAACCTAGAGAACTTGGATCCCACGTAGGACAGATCTGGGAGCTTAGTGCTGACGGGATTTGAGCCCCTGCTCTGACTTAGTCCCTTAAAGACACTCTAGGCTACTGCAGTCCTCTTGGTTGGTGTATACCTTTGAGGCAATACTCCTTAACTAGCCTCACTCTACTTATTATTAAAACCTCCTAGTCTAAGAAAGACACAAAACCAAGTTTTATGGGGTTTTTTTCTTATAAAGGCCAGCATATGGCCTTTTCAGTATTGCCATAATCATTTTCCTTCTTTTAGAGAAGAATACATTCTTCATAGGAATAGTACAAGCAGTAGACCTGTAAAATCTCAGACAGGAGGAAAAATATTTAAGAAAAGACTAAGTGCCAACTAATAAAACATAAAACACTTGCACCATAAAAAACTTGGAAAATATCATTAGTGTGGTAAATTAATGGAAGAATAATTATACCCAAGATGTTCAGGTACTCGCTACATCTTGCTTGCAAAGGACTGACATAATGTGATAAGCAGATAAAACTGTCAGCCCTCAAATGTTTGGAGGGATAAAGGTTTGAGCAAGAGATTAAACTTGCTGTACAAACAAGTTCAATGTCAGTGCAATGAAAATTGGACATTGCGGGTGTTTGGGGTGTGTATGTGTGAAATGAGCATTTGAATGCACAGCACAGGCGACCTTGGATTGCTTTATTGGGAGGAGGAGAAGATTAAAATTTTCCTCTCAAATACTGCCATTAGTTACCTTTTCAAAGTGGAAAAGGCCCAGTGACTATATGTGGCATATTGGAGAGATGCTCTGATCAGAGTAATACCATTTGGATGTAGAGGTTTCTCAACAGTTTGTGGGAAAGTTGAAACATGCTGAGACTAGGTCATCAGGGGACTCATTAGATCTTCCATTTTAAAGACAGTCTTGACAGGAAATTATACTCTCTGGGACCACTGCCATGCAAAGGCCCATGCCCCAACTTAGGGCATGAGGAGGTAAAGCTTCTGGGCTGATTTGGTGGTACTTGACAGAATCTTATTTAAATGTAATTGTATTGGAAGGTCCTTTGTGGGGAACAGAAAGCTAAATTTTTAGGGCAGTCAGGTCTTGATCCTGGTTTTTTCTTATTTCTAAATAATTTCCTAATTGTAAATTAGGGAAGCAATTCTTCTGACTTCTGCTTTAGTGCAAGTCAACTGTTCATTCATTTCTACTGAACTAAAAGGATTCATATACAATTCACCCCTGAACAATATAGGGGTTGGGGCAGCAGCCCTCTACATAGTTGAAAATCTCCATATAACCTTACAGTGTGCACTCCATATATATAGTTCTGCACCTGCAGATCAAACCAACTGCAGGTCATGTAGTTCTACAGCACCTATTTATTGAAAACATCTGTGTTTTAAGTGGACTTGTGCAATTCAAATCGATGTTGTTTGATGACTGACTGTATCACTAGGAAAAACAATGTTCTTTTTCTAAAGGTGTATGTCCATGGGTCAAGTGTTTCTGAAATCTGTGTCTTCACTTGGCTCATGAGTACTTCTCCCTTCCACGATGCTAGCTGGCACAACAATTGGGCAGGTCCTAAAGAAGTTTTACAGAACCAAATTGCATTGTGTGGCTGTTCAGTAATGGTGGCTTGTGTGCTATTGTTTCATAAACAAAGATGGTTCATTTTGTCATTATGCCTATGGTCCTTGTTGGGTTCTTTTAGGAATCTGCTAATACACGTTAATGTTTATGTTAGGCCTTGTGTTTGTTACAACACTTTCATGTATATTTTTCCTTTGGACTCTATTTATCATTGGGAAGTTTGATGACAATTTTATGGTAGCTGAGGAAACCAGGGCTTGCAGAAATAATCTGCCCAAGATCACTTTGTCACTAACAATAGGGCTAGGATTCAATCTCAGATTAACTGATTCCAGAGTCCAAGCTGTCTCCAGTGTGCCACAATGGAAGTTGATACTGTGTAAGGATAGATGTGACATAAGGTCTAAGTCATCTTGTCCCCAAAACAGTTAATTATCAGTAGTCTCACTGGTATGTGAAGTCCCACTTGGTAATGTCAGAATGGAGCAAGGTGAGCTGGTTGAAGGAAAAGTTATAAATTCTACTTTGGACATGTGGTCTATTTAAGAGGAGATGGTCTGTTGACATTAGATGTACAGGTCTAGAGAGCCAAAGAGAAATCCAGGCTGCTGATAGAGATTTTAGAAACCTTAGTTACAGAAGGCAATCAAAGGTACTGGAATGAAAGAGATCTCTCTGAACAAGGATATTGCTGTAACTTGAATTATGGCATGAATGGTGTTCAGGTGAAAATCAGTTCCACTTACATTTAGCCTGTAGCTTTATATCTATTACTATATCAGAGAAAAAACAAGAGAAGGAATGCTGTATTTTGGAAGTACTATCCAGTGAACAACAACATTTTTTTTTTTTTTGGTTTGCTACATATTACATAGTGATAAAACATGACATTTAGACTTAAGTACTTTAAATAGTCCCTTGGGCTATGCTCAGGGCACAGAGCAGCTGTATGTGTAATTAAATAAAGCTAATTTAAATAAATTAGACTAACCAGAAAAAAATCACTCAAAGTTTGCATTCATAAAAGTTTTTTATGTTGTGTAAGAAGTTGTCAATGCTATTTCTTCAAACTGCATTTTTTTGGGAAATGGTGGGCTCTGGGACAGTGCATACATTTTAAAGTAGTAAAATTGGATTTTTTTTTTTACAGATTTCATATTGAAAGTATAATTTTACTGATATTTTACACAGATGAGTTGCAAGAGAATGTTTACAATATAATTGTCATTGAAGGCACCAAGAAAGACAGTGAGATAGAATAAAAATATGCTTTTTTTTTGGTTTCTTTTTAACTTCATATATTTTAAGCACAACCAAGCATCTGGGAAATGATATTACTTTTCTTTTCAGTAGAAGCTGTGGTCTGAACACATTTTCACGTCAGTATTTATGTGAGAATCTATATTCAAGAAATTGGTCAGTTGTTATATTTGTTCCTGGGTTTGAAAAGGGAGATGTTGCTTTAGCAAAGCTAAAATTTTTTAGAATACAAATGAGCATATAACTAGCTTTAATGTTCCTGACTGTAAGACCATTATAATGTAATCATTGTGGGCTATGAAATTGTTTTCATCAAAAAGCTATAAGGATGGTTTCTGGGAACCAAGGTGAATTAAGGTTTAACCTTTAAAATTTTTTTTTCTTTCTCAGCACTCTCTCTCATAGATACTTGTTTTCAGGTTTCAGGAATGAAGTGCATTGATCCTGTTTTAAGAGATCAGTCATAGGGGTAAACAGAAGGCTCTGTGATTTATGACCAAACTTGCTTATAGTTCCTTAGAGAGGTTCAACATTCACAGATTGAGAACTGTTTGAGGAACCAGGGATTCAAACATTGCGGGGAAACTGCTCTACTTAGTCCCTGTTTCAGAAATGACAATAACTGCAAGTTGAAATTTATTACAGCCCAACGTAAAGAAATCTAATATCTAGTCAATCCATAATAAACAGATTTTTTCTGGCCTTATGTGAGACTAATCACCTTGTTTTTCCTTATTTCTTTTTAAGATGGCCTTAGTGCAAGTGTTTAAAAAATGCACTAAGATTTGAAGATGAAGAGATAATTTTAAGCTATTTAACTTAATTCTTTCTAGAACCAATGGCCAGGGGAAAACTTAAGCAACAGAAGAGCTTCAAGAAAAAATTTTCAACATAGTCAAATGAGGTATTGTCAGCTTTCAGAGTGATTTCACAGGAGCCATGTAAAAAGAAAATATTGTGTGCTAGCTACATCTTTATTAGTCATATTAAGTGTCATGGATATAAAATAAAGTAAATGTAATAATTACCCACAATGCACTAATCAAAATCTCTTTTTCCTCCATTCCAGTCATCCAAATTGAGCTTTATAAAAAAAGTTCTTTATTTCAGAAAAGATGTATTATATTTACTGAAGACATATGCTGGTATGTTAGAAAGCTAGCTGTTTCATTTGATTTAATATATATATATATATAGTGTGTACGTGTATATATATACACACTATATATGTATGTTAAATAATGTTGTTTTCAAAAAGCTCAGAATTATTAGGTTAGTTTTTGCTTTCTTTTTTCACCAGAACATAAACACAGCAGTTATTTTGCTATTCTCTTCAAATTCTTCTCATTATGAATGTAAATCTGATTTCTTTTTTCTCTTAAAACAATCCAACATTCTTCTAATTCTCATGTGAGTTAGAATTTGCCCCTGAAACTAGAAAGCAAGGAATACCTTTTTTTTCCATGTCCCTTTGTGTTCAGAGCTAATTCTGTTTTCCCAGTGTTGTTTGGGGCAAGTGCTTTGGTTAAAATGCACTTATGGAACCAAACAGTGTACTATTGACTGTGAGAAATATAGACATGATTTCACATTCCCAGTCTGAAAGTATCTGAGCTCATAGTTTATTGGACACTTTTAGCTTTGTGTTCATTCCTTAGTTTGCACGTAACCAAGCCTTGTGCCTGCGATAGATCTCCCTGGGAATTGGTTCTATACATTTTATGGATACAATACTATATCTTTTGGGAGATTTAATGACAATTCCATTGCTTATCTACAAAATACCAGTATGTCATGATGAACAGATCAATAAGCTTCAAAAATCAACGTTTCAAAGTTTTTTAAATGGTGTAGTCAATGCACTGATTCCAGCTATGATCATTTACATCTGAGATACGTGCGTTTCTTCCTCTCAAAATGCCAAGTATTTTTACAACCACATTTGTTCACTGGTCAACATAAAAAAAAATTACATTTAATTTAGAAGCAAACTATTTTTCTTTCTTAGAAAACAGCCCTTTTATGGCAAAAATTTTTGCTGTTTTTGTCATCCTGCAGTAAACACCAAATTATACTTCAATTAGTGTGCCTCATCTAGTTAACTTACTTAAGTTCTGTCAAAACAATTGCTATGGTGTCAGTTTCAATCAAAATATAGTTTAACCAGCTTTGTATTAAGAAAAATAATATCACAGGAATTTCACTTCCAAGACTAGAAAGAAGAAATACATATCTCAACATCCCCGCCACAGGTCAAAACAATTAACAATTATAGATAAAGTTTTTTAAATGCTTTTAATTAAGGAGCAGGAAAAAGGTAAGAAATTTTCAAGCCAAAAAAAAATCTATGGAGTGGTTGGGACCCTTCTCTGTAGCTGGCTTTTGCCTTGTGCTCCTGTGCCTGAGATAAATCAGTACTTAAAATTTCCAGGATTCTACAGAGCATAGGAAACAAAATCCAAGGACTACCAAGAGCATTAAGTCTAACAGATCTTTCTCCTTAAAAGGTAGGACTCCATACAGGGTCATTTTGTAAGAGCAAACCAGAAGTAAACATATCCCCTGTAAGAATTCTCACAGAGAATAAACTTACCTCAAACTACCTGCTAAGAAGAAGATGGGAATAGTAACCACTGAACACTTAGAACAAAAATATGGCCATTAGGAGACCTAAGGCTGAAATTCACATGACATTAGGTGCTCAAAAAGTCTCTGGGCAAAATGTAATTTAAAGTGACCTTGGACAGTTTTGTCTCCAGGCACCTAGAAAAACCAAATGCAAATTATCTATAGGGAAATTTACCTTCATTCCCTGAAAAGTTACTGCTTATCCAGAGCAAACTAGGGCATTTATATAGGTTTTTTATAGTTAGTGTTGATTCTGATTGGATTAATATCCCTTTAGATTGCTTGATATTGATGCCACACCAATTGTTAAATATTTTAAATATCAATCTTTTTGGAACTAGAAACTGTTTTGATTTTATAGTGCCCATTTTCATAGCAGCTGCCAAATATTTTTAATTATAAATATCTCAACCTAAGAGAATTCTCAAAAATAAAATTTCAAGGATATTGAGCTACTCACATTAAAAAATAAAATAAAATAAAGATAAAGAAAAAGAAAACACCTTCATAAAAGATAAATGGCAGAAACAAGAATCAGCAAGAAAAACCAGTAGATACTTTAAATTTTGTAGAATCAAACCCAGGTAATGAAAATCAATGTAAATGTGTGCACAGAAAAATAATCTATAAAGAATGTCCAATCATAATTTGAAAAAGAAATTTCTTGTGCCTAGCATGCACAAGGTCTTGGGTTCAGTCCCCAGCATCTCCATTAAAAAAAAAAAAAAAGAGTTACTACAAATGTCCATTGCTACCAAAAGTATTCTATAGATTCAATGCAGTCCCCATCAAAATTTCAGTGTTATTTTTCACAGGAGAAGAAACAGTCCTAAAATTTGTATGGACCACAAAAATCCTAAAAAATTAAAGCAATCTTAAGAAAGAATAACAAAGCTGGAGGCATCATGTACCCTGATTTCAAACTATATTACAAAGCTATAGTAATCGAAACAGTATGATGTTGGCATAAAAACAGACACACAGGTCAGTGGAACAAAATAGAAAACTGAGAAATAAACCCATGCATATATGGTCAATTAACTTACAACAAAGGAACCAGGAACATACAATGGGGAAAGAACAGACTCCAGTAAACAGTGCTGGGAAAACTAGACGTCATATGAAAAAGAATGAAACTAGACCACCATCTTAAACTATACACAAAAATTATACTCATACACTCAAAATTAATTAAAGACTCGAATGTAAGACCTGAACAATAAAACATTTAGAAGAAAACATGGTAAGCTCCTTCACATGTGTCTTGAAGATAGTTCTTTAATTTGACACCAAAAGCAAGGTTAACAAAAGCAAAAATCAACTTGTGGAACTACATTAAACTAAAAAGCTTGGGCACAGCAAGAGTTAATCGTAAAGGAAACCATAAACAAAATGAAAAGGCAATCTACAGAATGTGACAAAATATCTGTAAATGATGAATCTGATAAGGGATTGGTTAATATATAAAATACAAAAAGAACTCATACAACTCAACAGCAAGAAAACAATCAAACTGAAAAATGAACAAAGGATCTGAATAAACATTTTTCCAAAGAAGATATTCAGATAAACAACAGGTACATCAAGAGGTGCTCAACAGCAGTAATCACCAGGGAAATGCCAATCAAAATCACAGTGAGTTATCAGCTAACACCTGTTAGAATGGCTGTTGTCTGGAAGATAATAAAAGACTAGTGCTGGCGAGAAGGTGGAGAATAGGGAACCCTCATGCACTGTTGAATACACTGTTGAATGTGAGAATGTAAATTGGTGGAGTCACTATGGAAAACAGTGTAGGAGTTCCTCAGCAAATTAAAAACAGAGCTACCATATGACCCAGCAATTCCACTTGTGGGTATTTATCCAAATGAAATGAAATCCCTATCTTGAAAACATATGTGCACTCTCATGTTTATTGCAGTATTATTTACATTGGCTAAGATATGGGAACAACCTAAGTGTCCATGAATGAAGAAAGATACACACACACACACACACACACACACACACACACGCACACGCACAGAGTGGAATATTATTCAGCCACAAAGAAGGAGGAAACCCTGCCATCTGTGACAACAGGGATAAAACTTGAGGGCATTATACTAAGTGACAGAAAGACATATATCATAGATACAGAGAACAGTTTGATGGTGGCCATAGGCAGGGGTTGGGGGTTGGCAAAATGAGTAAAGATGGTCAGGAGGTACAAACTTCCAGTCACAAAATACATGTCCTGATGATGTAATCTATAGCATGGGCTATACTCAATATTACTGTATTGTATGATGGAATGTTGCTAAGAGAGCTCTCAGCACAAGAAAAAAATTTTGTAATTTTTTATTTTGTATTTTGTATGGTAATGGATATTAGCTAGATTTAGCTATTGTGGTTATCATTTCACAGTATACACATATATAGAATCAGTATGTTGTACATCTGAAACTAGTTTAATGTTATATGTAATATCTCAATAAGAATGTTTTAAAATAGTGAATAAATGGAGTCATGCGGTACATAATGTTTTGTCATCAACTTTTTTCACTCAGCATAATTCTCTGAAAAGTCACCCAAATCATGTGTGTATCAATAGTTTGTTCCTTTTTGTTGCTGAGTAGTATTTTGTGTTATGGATATACCAAACTTGGTTTAACCATTCACCTGTTGAAAAACATATGGGCTTTTTCCAGTCTGGGGCTATTATAAACAAAGCTGCCATGAACTTTTGTGATTTTGTATGAATGCATGTTTACATTTTTCTGGGATAAGTGTCCAGCAGGGAAATTGCAGTTGGAAGATAAGTCCATGATTCATTTGCATTAAGTTTTGTATAAGGTGTGAGGTTTAGGTAAAGGTAGGTTTGATTGTTGGCTTGCTTGCTTTTGTATGTTCAGTTGGTCCAGCATTTTTTGCTAAAAAGAGGAAACTTCTTCCACTGAACTGCACATTTATCAAAAACCAGTTGGGCACATTCGTGTGGATCAGTTCTGGGTTTTCTATTCTATTTCATTGATTTATATATCTGTCTTCCACCAGTTTTATTGGATAAGTTGTGGTAGTTTGTGCTTTTTGAGGAATTGGTTCATTTCACCTAAATGTGTTGTAACATTCTTTCATAATCCTTATTCTTGTCTGTAGGGTCTGTTTCATCCCTGATGTTTGCCATTTGTTTATTTTCTTTTTTATATTGGTCAGTCTTGCTAGAAGGTCATCACTTTTATAGATCTTTTCAAAGAATCATCTCTTTGTTTCATGATTTTCTTGTTATTTTGATATTTTCATTTTATCTGCTCTAATATTTATTTTTTCCTTCCTTCCTTCTTGTGCTGGGTTTATTTTTCTCTTCTTTTTCTAGGTTCTTCATGAGAGCTCAGATTATTGATTTGAAATGTTTTTTCTTTTATAATTTAAGAATTTAGTGCATAATATCCCTCTCATAACTTTCTCTGTGTTCCACAAATTTTGATATTATATTTTCATTTGATGTTTATTCAGTTAAATAAGCATTCAGTTTTTAAAATTTCCCTTGAGACTTTCTCTTTGACTCATGATTACTTGGAAGTATGTTTTATAGTTTCTAAGTATTTGGAGACTTCCCTGTTATCTTTCTGTTAATAATTTATAGTTTGATTGCATTGTGATCATTTTATTTCCACTCTTAAATTCATTAAGGCATATTTATGGACCAAGACATGGCCTATCTTGTTATATATTCCTTTGGCAACTGAAAAGGTGTGCATTCTGCTATTGTTGGGTGAAGTATTCTAAAAATGTCTACTAGATTCATTACTACTGATTTTCTATCGAGTTAGTCTACCAATTGTTGAGACATGGGTGTTAAAGTCCCCAACTATAATTGTGGACTTGTCTATTTCTTTTTTCAGATCTATTAGGTTTTTCTTCATATGTTTTTAACTTTGTTATTTTGTGTATATCCACTTAAGATTGTTACATCTTCTTGGTAGACTAGCCCTTTTATCATTAGGTAATATTCAACTCTGTCTCCAGTATTTTCTATGCTCTGAAGTTAACTTTATATTTTATCTTGTAGCCACTCCTTTTTTCTTTTGGGTAATGATTGTATGATGTATCTTTTTCCATCATTTTACTATCAACCCACCTATATCATTATACTTGATGAGATTTTTGTGTACAACATAAAAGTGGGTCATGTTTTTAAAACCATTCTGTCAATCTTTTCCTCTTGTGAATTTATACTTGTTATATCTCATCTAATTATTGATTTATTAAGGCTACATTTTCAATTTTATTTCTTGTTTTCTTTTTTGTTTCCTTTTTATTTTATTTTTCCTTTCTTTTGGGTTACACATGTTTTAGAATTTTGTTTTGATTTATCTTCAATCTTTTTAAGTGTGACTTTTTGCATAGTTTTTTTAATAGCCACTTTAGATCTTACATTATGTGAGTGTTTGTATGTATATATATATATATATACATACACATATATGTATATATGTGTATATGTACACACAAATATACATATACACACACATATATAATCATCATCACCTACCAGTTTGAGTGTAGTATAGAATATTATCTCCTGTTTATAGATGTTTTAAAGTTTTTCTTTACATAAATTTAGAACTACATAAGACAGTGCTACAATTTTGGGTTCAAAACTCAAATACACTTTAGAAAACTCAAGAAAAGAAAATGTATTGTATTTAGCCATATTATACTCCTCCTCTTGTTCTTTCTTACTTCCTGATGTTTCATGGTCCTTAGTTTACCATTTCCTTTTTGTTTAAAAATTTCATTTAGCTCTTATTTTAGGATTGTTTTGCTGCCTACAAATTCTCTTACTTTTTCTTCCTTTGAGCACAGTGTCTGAAGTTAAAAAGGCTGTACTGTGCATTTAAAAATCTGTTAACAAGGTACATGTCACATTAAGCATTCTTACCACAATAAAAAAAGAAAATTACATACAAGTGTTTGTGTGTAGTGGGGAGGGGTTTGGCATTGGTCATGTAGATGTATGGTGCACACACTATTAAATCTCCTAGCTTTATACTCCATGCCTTTCATTATTCTGTATTCTTTACCCGTGAATTCTGGAAAATGTTTAAAATTTTGTTTATTATTTTACAATTTGATTTTCTGAAACACCCAAACTGATGTACACTGCCACCAGTCTGATTTTTATTCTGCAATCATTTTTAAGCCCATGTAGGCTCTCTTGATCTAAATATTTTTTCCTTTGTTTTGGATATTATATTCCCTTGAATCACATAAATAACATGAATTAGGAATTTTCCTTTTGTCTTTTTCAATAAATCTATATCAGGAGAGGGTATCTGCTCCAATTCTTGGTAGTGTCTTCTTAGTTAGGACTGGAATATTGTCTCCCAGGTTTGGTATGTAACATTTCTGTTTGCTTATCTACAGCAAGAGATCCACTGGCTTCTGGCTGAATTTGGCATTTAAATAGGGTCTGTCAAAGACTGATGTGGAATTGTGCCCAATTCTTTTATACTGAGACAATAAGGAAAGGGAAAACATAAATCTACTGTATATTATCATTACCAGTTCACAATACAGCAGCCTGAGAGAAGTAGAGCAGAAGCTGAAACCCTGGGCAGTCCCCGCAGAGATCTGGGTCTCGGTGTCGTTTATTCTCTGCTTTTAGTGCACTGCCACGCTGGGTTTCGGCTTTCAGGATAACCAATTTCTGTTTGGTTAGTCCAGTGCCAGGTATGAGCTACAGAAGTACCTGGCAGAGGTAGTGCACCTCTCCCCCACAATGCTGTCATTCAGTTTATTATAGCTCATCCCTCCAAGAACAAATCTGAGAATCACCCACAGTTGTAGGTGGCTTCTCAGGGTGTTAATTGACATAATGTTTGCAGTGAGTCCTGCCAGGCACCAGTACACCCACCTTTGCTTTTTCCCTCTATCATCCATCTGCCTAATGTGTTTTGGAGTTTTCCCACGATCTTCTCACTCATTTTCTTGGGATACTTTCTTTTAAGTACGATTTCTCCTTCTCATAAGAAGGATTTTTAAGTTAGCCTTCTATATATCCTTCTGTTACATTGTTAGTTCTTTTAGTGGGAATCTAGGAGGTGGCCATTAAAATCAGTATTTTCTGCTCAATACCTTACCCCAAAATGCTTTCTATTAAATGCAACACTAGTGTGGAACATCACCTTCAAACCCTTACTACTGTTGTCTTTTCCCTTCTTTTCTTTTTTTTTTTTT
The DNA here is from genome assembly GCF_009834535.1 of Camelus ferus. Classification (NCBI taxonomy): domain Eukaryota; kingdom Metazoa; phylum Chordata; class Mammalia; order Artiodactyla; family Camelidae; genus Camelus; species Camelus ferus. The sequence continues at coordinate 16,244,992 of NC_045730.1, forward strand.
TGAACTAAAATTCTTCTAGAGGCTTAAAAGCCAAGTATGGCACCCTAAGAAACTAAGAGGCCTATACCATCAAATTAATTACTGCAAGAATTGTGGAAGATCTAGAAATCATAACCATTTTATTTAAGCAGCAAATATTTACTTAGTACCAACTATTCAAGTCCCATGCTAGACACTGGGGAAAATATTTTTAAAATATATATATGGCATTTTTTTCTCAAAACAATCTTGTGAGATACACAACAATTAAAACCACAGTTATAACTCAGTGTGGTATCAAATAAAAAAGATGTGACAGGAGCACCTAAATGATACTGTTATAAGGCCAATCAGGAAAGATTTATAAAAGGACTCGATAATTGAATTTTGAATAAAATAAGTAGAGGTTGCTCCAAAAGGGCTGCTTGGTGGAGATGGGAAGAGGAAATTTCAACTGCAGCCAAGTCAGCTTTTGCTGCATTACCATTCAACATCTATATTTACATTCCCCCATGAGAATCACCCTCAGACACCCATATCTACACTGCCTGTGAGCATCTCCATTCAGCATCCATATCTACATCACCCATGATGAGTATCACCATCCAGACCCTCTTATCTACATTCTCCCGTCATTCAGCATGACTGGCTCTACCCCAATAAGTCAATAGAAGGATTTAAAAAAAAAGAGAGAGATGGCAAGTTTTCTTGGCCCCCAGAGTGACAAGTAGAAATACAACAAGATTTGAAGAAAACGGTCTTCATGCAGCTCTCTCTGTTTGTTTCTGTTTCTAGTGTCACTATAGCTGTGAACACTGTGGGAAAGGGCGTCAGAATCAGATGAGTGGCTCACACCTGACACATCCCTGTAGACACTGCTGAAACACAGGGAAAGAAGCTCCAGCTGTGACTTATAGCAAGCTAAATCCACAGTTGTTCTTTGAGTTTATAAATACTCAGAACTCTTATGCTGGGATGCAGGGGCATGACCTAGGCAAGAGTGAATTCAGTGAAAGGATCCAGGAGTGTGTACTTAATCAAGGAGCTCTCACAAATGAAAGGAGACTTTAGTTGGGCCATGGAAGGTAAATTATAAAAGGCAGAGGAAAGGAGATGGGCAAAGTCTTGGAATCAGGTAAAACCTTGACTTGTTCAGGAAAGAGTGAAAAAAGGAATGTGAATAGAGAAAGCATTCAAAACAATACTATGGCTGGAAACGTGAGTCAGTGCCAAATTGTAGAGGATGTTAGTTGCCACATGGAGAAGTTTGAATATTATCTTTTTTGAAACTGCTTGAGGATAATGACATAGTTTTAAAATTAAAGTTTAGGGAAGATTAACATGTGTGCATAGAGTAGCTAATTTAATAAAAAATTAAATGAGCATTCAATATATCCATCACTCCCCCATCCCAACACTTTCTCCTCCCTTGTTTAACAACACACTGTACTATACACCTCACGTCCAACTACTTTCATCTTTGTCCTTTATTTTTTTGCCTACAATTCTTACTGCTTTCTCCTCTTCCTTTCATTCATTCATTATTCATAATCTATTCATTTAAGACAGATATTGTTTACTGTGAGCCAGACATTTCATGTGGTGTCAGGTTAGAGTAATGAACAAAATAGTCATGGTTCATGCCTGCTTAGAGTTAAGTATAATATACTCCATTGTTCAATCTTTGGTTCTATTCTTGTCTAATTTCACCCTCTTACCCACAGTCCTATGCCATCCCATGACTTTAACAAGTTTCATACTGATTCATACCCTTTGTATGTTCTTTTCCCATAGGCTTCATATTTAAATATCCACTTCCCAACTATCTCCCTTCTCCTGGATACCTTGGAGATGCCCCAAGCTGGACATGTCCAAACTAAAATCATGATCTCATCAGTACTCTACACACCAAACACTTCTCCAAAGACCTCTATTTCTGTTCAATATACCACATACCATCCAAGTAACCCAAGGTAGAAAATTTGAAATTATTTCCTCTTTATCCTTTGTTTCTCATATATAAGTTATCTCCAACCTTCTAGATAACAGTTCCAAAATGGCTCCAGAATTAGCCCTATCTTCTTCATTGTCCTCAGTGTTACTTAAAGACGTTGCCACTTCTCTCTTTGGTTATTTAGAGATACTATTGTTAGTTTCCTTGCCTCTGATCTCACTAGCTCCAATGCATACTCATATTCCTTCATGAAATACAAACATAAACACAATTCTGATTGTCACTCCCCTGTGTAAAACCTTCCTATGCCACCCTGTTGGTTATAAAGAGTCACATTCTTTAGGGTTACATTCTGGAGCATTCACATTCTGGATCCAGCTGACATTCACCTCATCTCCAGCTACTCCCTTATTACCCTGTGTACTTTCATGCCTTTATCTTTGTTCTGCTGGGAAACTCTATTCACCTTTTAAACACGAGACATCTTCCCAATCCCATCCCTGGACAGGATGAAACTTACCTCCCTCTATCTGTGTTTTTCTCTCTCATAACATGTATTGGGAAGGAATGAGGTTTTATGAAAAAGGAAATGGACTGTGGAGTTAGAGAAACTTGAAGCTACTTCAGATCTTAGCCTCACAATTCAGTATTGGGGTGACTTGAGCAAGTTACTTAACCTCTTAGAACCTCGGTTTCTATAATGAGGACAGTGACAAAATATACCACATAGAGTTGTGAAAATAAAATATGTAAAATGTTTAGCTTAGGGAGATTAATGTTTTTGAAAGATAAAATTGCATTGTATTGTGTACATGTGTATGAAATGCCAACAACTGGATCTAAGATGATATACTTATATTTGTACCCACAGAACATGTGCATGATAGGTGCTCAATAACACTTTAATAAATAAAGGAATTACTCTGTCTCTGCAATGCTAGGATGAACTAACTAAAAATAACTTGATGAGGGCTTTGCTAAGCAACACAAGATTCATAATCCTGTTTTCAAGTCCCTTGAAGAATCTTTGAAAAATATATTTATAGATTTAAGCTCCATCAAAAAAATTAAGTACACAACTATTTCCTTAATTTCTTTCAGTATCCACTTCCCTTTTTGTACTCCTCTACTTAGCCACAATAATATATGTGTTCCAATCTCTACTCATAACCAAATAAATTCTGTATTAAATATCTCATGAGATTAGTTCAAATTATTTATCTGGGTTTGATTGGACAGAAAGGAGATGTTATAATGACTTCTTAACATCCTGTCCAATGGGTCTTGGTTCAGATTTTTAAAATGTCAGCTCTCCACTTCCCAAAACTAAATTTAGATACTGGCAGGCATCTGTGGAATAGATAAACAAGATTATACTGTATAGCACAGGGAAATATATACAAGATCTTGTGGTAGCTCACAATGAAAAATAATGCAACAATGAATATATGTATGTTCATGTACGACTGAAAAATTGTGCTCTACACTGGAAATTGACACAGCATTGTAAACTGACTCTAACTCAATAAAAAATTTTTAAAAATAAATCTTTGATCCATTTTGAGTTGATTTTTGTGTATGGTGTAAGGGCATTCCAGTTTCATTGCTTTACATGCTGCTGTCCAGTTTTCCCAATACCATTTGCTGAAGAGACTGTCTTTATTCCATTGTATATTCTTGCCTCCTTTGTTGAAGATTAGTTGGCCAAAAGTTTGTGGGTTCGTTTCTGGGCCCTCTATTCTGTTCCATTGGTCTATATGTCTGTTTTTGTACCAATACCATGCTGTCTTGATGACTGTAGCTCTATAGTATTGTCTGAAGTCTGGGAGAGTTATTCCTCCAGCCTCTTTCTTTTTCTTCAGTAATGCTTTGGTTAAAAATAAAAAGAATAAAAATAATAAGAGTCAGGGGAAAAAAAGAACTCTGTACACTCTGGATTCAGAAGCTCACATAGAAGCAGCCCATATCAAAATTGACATAACTGTACTGTGATCCCCTGTAACTTCTAAAACAATCTGTTTGTGGCCATGCTTGGCCCCTTCATTTATTCCACATGACAAGGATGATACCATTCATCTACTCGTTCACTGCCTATTGAGGGGCTCCTCGTGTTCAGAACCTCATAAATGCATTATACATGTACACAAGACTTGGTTTCTACTTGTCAACAATATCTGAAGTTGAATTTAGCTTTTCCTCTAACTCTCTAATTTCCATTCTCTTATTTTTCATTTTTATGTAAATAAAGCAATTAATATCCACAGATGTAAGGGGTGTTGACCCTCTCTTACATGCTTGCTGACTCTTGACTCCTCCGTAACGTGAGTGATCTGAGTGATCATCACCTGAGTCATCTCATATGGTTCTGTAAAATGCTAGCCGGCACATGTGTTTACTTTAGTCTTACTTTCTGGAAAGTGGAAACTCCAGCCTGCAAGAAAAAGTCACTCACAACATCATTGACTATGACCCCTTATGTACAAGACTGTGAATGTCTATATTTATTCCACATATATTTTAAGCTCTCTTTCCAGGTAAGATGTGCTAAGATGTGAGGGCACAGTTTGAGCAAAAACATAGTTTTTAGCTTCATGGAGTTTATGAAGGAAAATTCATCAAATCCTCCCACTCAGAAAGATGTAAATCTATTAATGCAGTAAGAGCTATGACAGAGAGGGATAAAGCACACGGTCGTGTTTAAGAGGCCTGGGTGTTCAAGAAGGAAACTGGACTAGTCTGGAGGGATCCTGAAAGGCTTCCACATGGAAACACTGACTCACTAGAGAAGTGAACATTGTGTAACTAAGCTGGACTTATTTGAAGAAAGAGAGGGAGAAGCTCCAGTAATAGGGAAAGCACGTCTCAGGACTCCATAAGATGCTCATGCTGGTGTTGGAGATGGATGATTTCAAAAGACTTCTCACAGAGTGGTGATTTATATCAACTTGTACTGGATGCAATTAATAACATTCAGAAAACATTGATCTGACATAGGATGGGTATAGTCAGTGAAGGAATAATCTTGATGTTAGGGATCCTATGTAATTTATGTTTTAAAGGACCCAGAAGCGAGTAGTGGAAGAAATATTAGCTTTAATATTAAGCATATCTGGATCTGAATTTTGGCTTAGATACTTCCTAGCTGAATGACCTTGAAGCAGTTGGTGACCTCTGCATTCACTGTACAGATTTATTTGGGGGACTGAATGAGTGAGACAACAGGTGTACAGTATCAGGCACTCAGTAAATGTAACTTTCCTTAAAGACCCATGTATTTAAATGATCCTGCTGTCCTCAGGGATGATGCTCCTTTGTGTTTTATTGTTTGCATATTGCTAATGAACTTGAATTAATTGGCTTGGCATATAATTATGTGTGATAATTATTTAGGAGTGTGAACAGATTAATTTATTCATGCTGTTTCACCTTCACATGCTTAAGTGCTTCTGTTCTGCATTTACCTCCTTCAGGAGCCTTTATGTATTTCTCTCCTATTGATGAAAATGTGATAATACATGATCCCTTTACTGTTGTCCTTTTTTTTTTTTTAAGTTTTGTTTTCTCACCTATATTGAAAGCCAAGGACTCAGTCTTAGACCTCATCATAGACTCACTGACTAACAGGATGTGCCCCTCATATCAGAAGCTCAATAAACATTTGCTGATGATAATCACAGACAAAATCAAGTCAAAAAGTTTTCTGATACAGAACCACTCTACCTGGCCTCCATGATTTTAATATGGTATCTTTAAAACTAGATGGGAAGCAGTGTTACATATCATAGCTGTTTATACCAACATAGAAACAGACTTTTTAATGAATAATAGAACTATAAATAGTGAAAAGTATAAACTAGAATAAAGTGTGCATAAGTTTGAGATAGTCCTAGAGGAGCATTAATGAAGTAAAATTCTGTGTAACTCAACTTTTGTTAAGATAACTTATAATGTTACCTGATTTTATTTTTATCTTAGCTATGAAGGTTGCCATTCACAGTGTAAATAGTGACAACATTTAGTAAACTCAATACTTTAAACTTGTTGAAGTTATTCACTGGGGATTAAAATTCACTTAGTTTATAAATATAATTATAACACTATAAGCTCTAATCCTATAATTGTAGTAAACTCTAACCTTTACAACTATAGTAAACTATAACCCTACAAAATAAGTTGATTTTAGGCCCTTGAAATTCATTAGAAGACCTTTAATTAACGAAGCATCAGAGCATAAACAAATTCCTAATACCGTGGGATCAAAGTCAGTGTACAAAAAACTGGCATCTAATTAAAAATAGAAATTTGCACTTGGGACTCCTGAAAAAAGAAAAATCATGGAATATGACATTATGTGGGTTATTGGACAAATGTGGTGAATTTATGTAGGTGGCCATCCACCATCCCTCTGCCAGAAAGAACTTCTGTTCTCGTGAATTCTTGACTGGCCAGGCTAACCCCTTCATTATGATAGTGATTTCAAGCTTGGGATCATTATTTCCTATTGCAAGAGTGGAAGAATAGGAGACATTAGGGTTGATGTTTTCGATTACTTCTCTCTGTTAACTTTCTTTTTTTTTAATCTTTGTTAACTTTAGAGTGCAAACTCAATCATCACACTTCCAAATTGTCTAATTGCCCTTGTTCTCATCACCAGTAAACTGATGTCACTTAGTGAATAATTATCAGTCACCAGAATCATGACCAGACTTGGTTCACTCTTGCTTTGAAAGTAAATGTTGTGGTACTTGCAGTAAGGTGTCTGCATGATCTGTCTACAGTATCCATGGATGTTCCTTAATATGACTTGACCCACTGTGCACATGGGAAGAGAAACAGATAGAGAATCTGATGTTTTATTCAACCAAGGTGATTAGATGCAACAGTGTTCATGCTTCACTGGATAAAGTCATTCTATGTAAGAATACCTCTTAATATAGTTTACCTAGTGAGTAGTTCATATTGGACACATTTCTCACATTCTCAACACTGAAATGCAAAATACTGCCTGACTCAACTATGACTACATTAGAGTACTGGTTTCATGGGATGCTTCTCCAGGAGTTCAAGTAGAGCCCTGTGAATATAGTCCCCTTTAGTTCAAATTGTTTGATGTTCCAGAGCATTAGGGACACAAGGGAACAGCACCTGCAGTAGCTACCTTCTCTTTAGCAACTTTGTTTCTCATTCCATCTGAATCTCTTGAATAAGTAAAGGTCTGATCCACTGTGGATTCATAATCATAATTTTTCTTCTCTCCTGTTATTTCAAGGGCCAAATCTGTCCCTAAAGAGTATGGTACTTGCTGTCTCACAATTTTTAGATCGAAATGCTCTTGATCTCCCATGGATGTTAGTGCCATAATTATACATTGCCCTCTTTTGAATCTTAAATCTCTCCCTTTTCACTGATAACCTTCCAGACCCACTTCCTGCTTATCTTAAAAATTTTTAAAGTTTCTTCTTCTTCTGTTCACCTTCTTATGATTCTCCTTACTTTTAGTTCTCAAATCCAAACTTTCTATCCTCCGCTTATGTCTTCTCAACATCCATTACTTACCAGGTATTTGTAATTCTGCTTCTATACTCTATAAACTCACCAATGACACATTTCATGTCAAACTATGTGACTTCTTCTTAGAGACTCCTTTATGGGTTTTGATATTTTTGACAATCTTCTCATTCTTGACTGTTCTCCACAGTTTGTTTCCATGGCTATGCACATTATAAATCTCTCCCTGTTTGTATCTGTTTTGTTGAATTATTTCTTTTTGTACACTATAATTGTAAAAAAACAAAAACAAAACAAAACAAAAAACAAAAAAAAAAAAAAACAGTCTCCACAGTCTAGTTCTTGGCTATCAACTGCCTCTGATCCTGTCCCTAAGTGTGAAAAACAGTGAACTGCTCCAGCCTTATTGCTTCAATCATTGTCTCCCTGAAGATAATTCTCAAAAAAATAAGTTTATCTTAAGTGCAGTCTCTCCTCTGAGCTTTAGCTCTTTATCTCCAATATGTCACAACACATTCCAATTTTTCTCTTTAATTCCAAGCCCAATATGTGAATATTAATTTTACAAGCTGGCACATAGTAGAATATTTAATAATTTTTTAATAAATAAATGAATAAAAACTCTTTAAGAGATGTCCGAATGTTTTCAGATTCCCTTGTTTACTACTCGGTGACTTTTTTTTTATTAGTTACCTCTTTTCATTATTTTATGCCTAACTAAAACAGTCTTCTTTAAAAAGAGCCTACATATTGCTACCACTTGACTTTTCTACACTGCAAATTTAATTGTATCACTTCCATACTAATAAATCTCCCTGTCTCCCTTCCTAATACGAAGTCACCACTAGAGCTAGATCTAATGGTTTATGCATTTATGAATTTCGCAGGCATGCTAAATTGTCTTTTTAAGTGATGTAACAACACTAAACATCTCCCTAAAAGAAATGAACTATCAAGCCATGAAAAAGACATGGAGAGATTTTAAATACATATTACTTAGTGAAAGAAGCCAATCTGAAAAGGCTACATACTGTTTAATTTCAATTACATGACATTCTGGAAAAGGCAAACCCATGAATGCAGGAAAAAGATCAGTGGTTGCCAGGGGTTTGGAGGAGGGAAGGATGAATAGGCAGAGAACAGAGGATTTTTAGGGCTGTGAAACTATTCTGTCTGATAATAGTAGATACATGTCCTTATACACTTGTCAAAGCTTATAGGATTTACAACACCAAGAGTGAACATTAATGTAAACTGTGGACTTTGGGTGATAGCAATGTGTCAATGTAAGTTTATCTACTGTTAGCAAATGTAGTGTTTTGGTATAGGATGTTGATAGCAGAGGAGGCTGTGGGCATGCAGAGTCGGGAAGTATATGGGAACGCTATACTATCTGCTCAGTGTTTCTGTAAATCTATAACTTTTCAAAAAAAAAAGTCTATTTGAAAGGCTCCCCAAAGCCTTGCCATTGACTGTATGATTTTAGATTTTTGCTCATAGGTTAGGTAAAAGTAGTATCTCAGATTAGTTGTAATTTTTATTTCTCTCATGAACAAAAGAATTTCTTTTCTGTGAACTCCATTCATGTCATTTGTTTATTTTTCTATGGAGTTGTTGGGTTTTGTTCTTATCCGTTATGAAGAGGTTTTTTTAATAGTTCTTTAAAGAGTTCCACTACATGTTTCTTTGCTTTGTTCAAGTTTAGTTCCTTATACCTATACGGTTTTTACTTTGTTCTAAAGATTCTTATTTAGTTACAATTTTATATACTACGATATATATTAGTCTCCTGCCATAAACATTGATCAGATGAATTTATTTCATCTTTGACCCTTTCCCTTGTCACTCTTCCACAGTTTAGTTTCAGCCACTAATGTTATTTAGTGCCTAGTTTTGTACTCTTAAATATACTTTTATTTAAATAAAATTGATTAGTTCATTTGTTGCCTTTAAATGATATCCTTTAACCAAGCTATCAGAGGTGATAGAATCAGTAAACTCACTCTACCTCCTTTTTCTTTCTCTTCCCTTCTCAATTTTTGATATTTCTGGTATTTCTGCATTTTAGGACATACATTCTTTACATACCTTTTTTCACTCCAATGCCCGCATCTGTCGAGGGCTCATTCTTCAGTTCAGCATTTGCAACGCTCATCAACAGTACTTTCACCATCCTTTCCCCAACCATCCCTTGCTTGGATAAAGTCATCCACTAATATTTTATTCAAGAAGCATTTTAGGGGAGAATATTTCTTGAATTCTGGCATGGATTTGCCTATTTACTGGAAGAACTTTCTAAATAGCAAACTGGTAATTTTCTTTCTTAAAAAATCTTGAATGTCACTTTATTATCTTCAAACTTTGAACATCACTCGGCAGAAACATGATGTCAGCCCAATGTTTTTCTCTTAAAGGAGGGTGATAATAGGTCCTAGTTTGTCCAAAAGTCTTGCCATATAAATATCTCAGCATCTCACTGCATTTAGCATTGGCCTTATCCACTTTTACTCTCAAAAGTGCCCTATTGTGGATGATAAATGAAATGGCCGTCCTACCTTACAGAGATGTGGTCCCTTATATACTTAGCAAAAACATTTCCTTTAGCCTTAAAGTTCCCTAATTTTCTCATGGTATGTAATGATGCTGAAGGTTGTGAGAAAATTTTAGAATGCAAAATACCCAACCAAAATGTAGATTCAAGTCTTATTTACTGCAGTTTATGAAATTATCTCTTTAAAACTTTTTTTTCTATTATATTGTTTTGGTCATCACTTTGATGTTCTTCAGAGGCTGCAACTGTGCTGCGTTGAGTCTCCTTTGCCTGTCTCCCTTATTTATCATTCTTTTCTAATCCTTTTTAAAATTTGTTTAATTTCCATTCTATTTTAATGACTTAGCTCCTAATTGTGTTTCTTTGCATCTATTGTCCCTTGTGTTCCTTCTAACTTTTCTTTCCTTTCTAGGTGGGATTTTTTTTTTCTATTTCTTTCCTGTGCTCTACTAACTCATATTTCATTTTCTATGGTTTCCTCATTTCTTCTCTGAGTTCTCATGTTGTTGCTTTTGATGTTCCTTTACAGAAGCAATTGGTTATAAAAGACTTTTTTTTTTTAACTTAGGGCAAACTATGTCATCACAGTGTTCCTCTGTACCATGGTTACATTTTTTAAACTTTTTTTTTTATTGAGTTATAGTAATTTTACAATGTTGTGTCAAATTCCAGTGTAGAGCACAATTTTTCAGTTATACATGAACATACATATATTCGTTGTCCCATATTTTTTTCCACTGTGAGCTACCATAAGATCTTGTATTTATTTCCCTGTGCTATACAGTATAATCGTGTTTATCTATTCTATATAAGCCTGTCAGTATCTACAAATTTTGAAATTCCAGTCTGTCCCTTCCCACCCCTTACTCCTCACCCCCTTGGCAACCACAAGTTTGTATTCTATGTCTATGGGTCTGTTTCTGTTTTATATTTATGTTCTTTTTTTTTTCCTACTTCAAAAAGACACCTGCACTCAATGTTCATAGCATCACTATTTACAATAGCCAAGACATGGAAACAGCCTAAATGTCCATCAACAGATGACTGGATAAAGAAGATGGTATATTTGTACAATGGAATACTATTCAGCCATAAAAACCAACAACACCATCTGCAGCAACATGGATGTCCCTGGAGAATGTCATTCTAAGTAAGCCAGAAAGAGAACAAAAAATACCATATGAGATCACTCATATGCAGAATCTTAAAAAAAAAAAAAAAAAGAACATGGTTACATTTTTATGCATTTTCTTCTTCTAAAATATCTTGCTTTTTGCCCCTTAGATTGTCTTATGCTGTCTTTGCATTGATATGTAGCTAGTTCTCTCTCTCTCTTTTTTCACTTGTCACAGCACAAGATGGATTTTTCTAGACTAGATATTTTCACAAGTTTGGGAGCGGGGCTAAAAGGACAGGTGAAGGAAAGGGCCCAGAGTCATCTTCCAGATGGGACAGCTTCATCTCTGCCGCTGCCTGCTTCTAAGATGGGACTCGTGGTGCAGATCTGCCTCAACTTTTCTGAACCAAACCACCTTCCAGAAGGTTTCTGCCACCAGCTCTTCTCATTCCAGTTCCCATGCTTATTTTTGCAAGCAAGAGATAAAGTTTCTACACTTGACGGTAGCCTCTTAATTTTAAAAATTGCATTTTCCCTGTGCTTCTTTGAGGTGCAAACGCCAAGTCCTCTTGCCAGCCTCTCTGTTTTCATTAGCACTTTCTTCTGCATGACTTCTGCCCAAGCTCAGCTGTTTTTGGCAGCTCTCACACGTACTTTGGCAACTGTTGATGAAATTTGTCTCCTAAGATTATTGAAGATGGATGTTACCTTTTTTTGTTTTGTTTTCATTCTCCATTAGGATTTTGGTGACTTCTAGAGGAGAAAAAGCACTGAAATGACTTTGACAGTAATTTTACAGATGTTCTTTTACTCTGTCCCAAATTTTCCAAAAATAATAAAAAAAAATGTATCTGCAGTTACATTTTACAAATTTCAATAAAGTCACATTTTAACTGAATCCAGAGACTCCACTTTTTAGCTTCTATTGTCAAACATAGAGAAAGAACAAAGATTATTTAATACATATTGTTTGCAAGGTGCCTTTCGAGTTCATTTTCTTGAATGCTCTCCAGTTATTTCTATGAAGTCAGCAGGATACGTACTATTATTCCCATTTCACAGAAACCTAATACCACTAATTTTACTATGCACTAGGGTGACAGTATGATATACAGATTTTATAGGCTAGATCTGGATAATCCATACCCACATGAGACTGTTTTCCTCATAAATTAAAATAAGATATACGTGTGTAAAGAACCGAGAAGAGTTTCAACTGCTCCAGGTACCTTGATTCCAAATGTGTTTAATTAACTACAAAGTTTTCTAAGGAAGTGCCTTGATATGGAGAAGGAGAATGGAGGGCCTGCTCCTCATTGATCTGTGCTGCACATCATGTTTCCATGTAAGATTTTATCTCCCAAAGGAGTTCAGCAGCTAAAACAATAATTCCAGGAAACCACTTTCCTACAGAATAAGAGAAAACCTCACCTGTGGCATTTTTGTGATGATTCTAGAAAGGTCCCATTTCCTCATGAGTCTTCAATAGTCAAAAAAAGATGAAATATTTTGGCCTATAATTTGTGTATTGGTGCACTGGGTTTCACCGAAGCTGAGTGTTAAAGATGGTGTAAGAGCTGCTTGAGGGACACGTTGTGGGGAGCCTCAGGCACTGGGGGTGACGTGAGCATAGATGCTGTGTGCAGGGACCTACATACAGTAACAGAGCTATTGGAACACAATATAAAAGTGGGCACAGTTTCTTGCTTACCCCACACTTAGAAGCTGAAGGAACTTTTTTTTTTTTTAATCATTATCACTTAACTCTGATCTCTATAGAAATATGTATGTTATGTTTATCTGTTTGAAGACTTTTTCATGGTACTTTCTGATTTTCCCCACTCCTGAATCTTTTCCCCATCATAACCTCTTATAGCTCCCTTGAAAAAATAACTGAACAACATGCAATTTTGAATCTGAAGCATGGAAAAGAAAAAGCAGGAGACTTTTCAGAGGTTTGGTGGTCAGAGTTTGTGCATCAAGCCGAAGGATTCACAAATGGGCATTTGCCAGAAGAGGAAGGGCTTAGTGAGCTGTATTTTTCCATCACCATCTGACATCTATGCTTATATCTGCCTTCTTGATGGAAGAACCTTCTCTGTGACACTTCCAGATGCTTCCTCTCTTCCCATCTCTATCAAGGTTTATTTAAAATTCTGTGAATTTAAAAACACAAATAATATATATGAACTTGAAATCCTCTATAAATAACACTTAAAGGCAAAACACTTAATATAGAACAACCAGGCAAGAACAACCTTGTAAGAGTTAGTCTGGAATTCTCCTCAGTTGCTATCAAAGGCACCCTGATTTATATAGCTTTTCAGTTAGTCTCTTTCATTTTCATTGTTTAATTAGCCTTAAACATCAACAGGCAATCACTGACCCAGCTCAGATGTGCTCCCTTTCATTCTGTCCCAGTATCATACACACTGACTCATGAAAGAAGTGTTCTGGAGAGGCTGGGGGCAGGTGTGATGTAGGTTCATCAGAATGACTGGGGCCAAGGAGGTTGGTTGTAGTATAGTCAGTTTATGACATTGCATCAATTTCTGGTGCACAGCATAATGTTTCAGTTATCCATATACATACATATATTTGTTTTCATATTCTTTTTCATTATAGGTGACTACAATATATTGAATATAATTCCCTGTGCTATACAAGACACTTGTTTACCTATTTTATATATAACAGTTTGTATCTGCAAATCTCAAACTCCCAATTTATCTATTCCCACCTCTTTTCCTCCCGGTAACCATAAGTTTGTTTTCTATGTCTGTAAATCAGTTTCTGTTTTGTAAATAAGTTCATTTCCATTTTGTTTTTTAATTAGATTCCACATAGGAGTGATATATAGCATTTTTCTTTCTCTTTCTGGCTTACTTGACTTAGAATGACAATATTCAGGTTCATCCATGTTGCTGCAAATGGTATTTCATTCTTTTTATGGCTGAGTAGTATTTCATTGTATAAATATACCACAACTTCTTTATCCAGTCATCTGTCAATGGACATTTAGATTGTTTCCATGTCTTGGCTATTGTAAATAGTGCTGCTATGAACATTGGGGTGCAGGTGTCATCCTGAAATAGGGTTCCTTCTGGATATAAGCCCAGGAGTGGGATTCCTAGGTCATATGGTAAGTTTAATTTTAGTCTTTTGAGGAATTTCCGTACTGTTTTCCATAATGGCTGCACCAAACTATCTTCCCACCAGCAATGTAGGAAGGTTCCCTTTTCTCCACACCCTCTCCAGCATTTGTCATTTGTGGGCTTTTGTATGATGGCCATTCTAACTGGTGTGAGGTGATACCTCATTGTAGTTTTGATTTGCATTTCTCTCATAATTACTGATGCAAATTCCTGAGACACAAGCTCTTCCACCTCCTGCTCCTACCCCCGACTGATATGGTTAACCCAGCTTGGACTGTTTTCTTAATCTGTTGATGTTTTACTTGATGTGCCAAGTCAACAAACTGATTTTCACAATGTACTTAAATGTCATAAAAGAAGAAAGGAAGAGGCTTCTTAGGATAAATATTTCCAAAATGAGTGGAAAGAAAGATTGCAACAGCAAGCTGAGTAACTCCTGACAATGTAGCTGGTTGCTGTAATTACAGTAAAATGCTAAACCCAAAGACGTGTTTTGGGTTTATGAAAACATTTAGTGACACAAGAAATGGGATATGCAGTTGTTCTTAGTTATCTATAATCAAAATGCATCCATTTGAGCTGGATGGGAGACATCCACATCCTAGCGATGGAGGTATTGTGATTATCATGAACCAGTGAAATCTAAGATTCTCAAGTTAAACAAATTCCATTTGTTAAGTGATTCAGCAATGTTTATATAACCTGAACAGGCCACTCAGAACCACACCAGTCCCTCATTCAACACCAACTGAATAAATCCATAGGCTTGGCTAAGTCTGTCTGTTCTTCTGTATTTCTGTCTGTCTCTCTCTCTTTCTCCTTCCCTCCCTCCTTCTGTGTTGCATTTAAAGTAAAAGATACAGAGACTGAGCCAAGTGCTAGCTGAGTCTCCTTACTGGGGAAGCATTAATTTGAAAGTCCATAAACCTGAACTCCCAGTTGTTGAAATACCATAGTTACATTGTTTGTAAGGCTTGCTTTTTCATTTCTTCCTTGATTTCAGTGAAGTCTCTATGCCTGTAATAAACACATTCTTTGTGAAGTAATTTGAGCAGGTTTAAGTCCCTTACAATTAAATATTCCCTGAGATGCAGTCGTCCCTACCCTCAAGGAACTTAGAGTAAAAGTAAGTAATTAGCTATAAACCTGAAACCTAAAAGCTTATGTAACCAGTTTATAGACCCAATTTCTTGGAGCATAAAGATGAGATGGCTTATTACAAATGGAAACCTTCCTTAATAACATATTAGCCAGATTCTGTACTTTTTTCTTGACACATGCAGTTACAGAACCTTCTCACTCTAGTATTTAAGGTTCAGTTCTATTTATTTTAAAGTTTTTAGTTTTTTTTTCTGCTTCAAAGTTCTTCTTGTCCCTTCTCTATGCAGAAGGGAGAACAGAGGTGATCTGCCCAAAGT
Source organism: Camelus ferus (assembly GCF_009834535.1). NCBI lineage: Eukaryota > Metazoa > Chordata > Mammalia > Artiodactyla > Camelidae > Camelus > Camelus ferus. The sequence continues at coordinate 16,260,674 of NC_045730.1, forward strand.
CAGATAAGTCTTTACCTACCTAAGCTTATTCTTGCTGCTTCGCCATCTGAGACAGACTTGTTGTGGGTGTTCTTTGGGTGGCTGGCATGTTGTTGATACCCACTGTGTGGTGGGGTGTGGTTATGGGTGGAATATTCAGGTTACATAAATGAGTACTCACATGTCACACTCCTGCAGGTTCTTGAGGACCTACAAGATTCTCCCACTACTCAGTTTCCTGATAGGGGAGATCTAGGTCCAGTCTGACCACCATCCTCCCCCTGTTCCATAGCTCACAGCACAGGTGGATTGTCTATAGCTTCTAGCTGCTAGGATCTTCCCGCTCTGCAGTGGAGTACCAGTAAGTTGAGTCTAGTCATATTCTGTTGTGACAGTATACTATAGTTCTGCAAGATATTGCTATTCATGGAATCTTGGTAAAGAGTAAACGAGTCCACATTATTTCTTAAAATGTATATAAAGCTACAATTATATTAAAATAAAATTAAAAATAAATCATATTCCTCAGTGTCCACTTGGCCCCTAGACAACCACATAGGTTACCGTGTTTTGTAGAGTGGAAGCAGGCTGCTTTAACACTGCTCCTGTGTTCATCTTTGGCATCTTTCTCTTTCCCCTCTCTCTGCACTATCTCAACAGAATTAGACAGTCATTAGACTTATTGGCATGGAATAAGGGACATTTCAGAGACTCATCAGCTTTACAAGTGACTCTCTTGGAGTCTGCCTCCCTTGGCTTCAGGGAGGGCATTACTCTTCCCCCTTCCCTCTGAAAGAAGTGAGGGTGGGACTGCCCCATTGCACAGGGGAATGTAGTGGCTCATATAAAGCTTCCTGAAGGGATTTAACGTCTAAGCAGAGAACTGAAAACTAAATCATTTTCTAGGAGAGGAAAGAGAATACCAGAGTGGCCAGGAGACAAGAGAAAGCACAACATACTTAGCCCATAGCCTTGATCAAAAGTCTCTCTCCCTCCAATTCCCTAACACTGTCCCTGGCACAAAGCAGGCATCCTACCAAAGTACACTGACATCAGCTAGTCACCCTCTAGGAAGGTTTCCAGGCTAATCGGGCTGCTTGTTCCTTGGGAACTAAAATATTGATTTACACACTCAATTATGGTCACAAACCTTCCTTCTGGTATTTTTGTGAAAATTTCTTCAGTAGGTTGAGTTATGCTCCCTAACGATGTCCACTTTCTAATCCCAGAAATCTGTTAATATGTACCTTATATGGTAAAAAAAAAAAAAAAAAAAAAAGACTTGTGAGTGTGATTGAATTAAGAACCTTGAGATGGGAAGAATAACCTGGATTATCCAGATGGTCCAGTGTAGCCATGGGGGTCTTTTTAAAAGGGACGTAGGAAGATTATAATCAGAGAAGACGATGTGACCATGGGAGCACAGATTAAGTGACGGCCCATGAGCCAAGGAATAAAAGCAGCCAATAGAAGCTGGACAAAGCAAGGTGTATATTCTGCCCTGGAGTTTGCAGAAAGAGCACAGCCGTATCAAAACTGGGGTTCTAACCCACTGAGCTTGAGTTTGGACTTCTGACCTCCCTCCAGAACTGTCAAATCATACATTTTTGTTATTTTAAGCCACTACATTCATGGTAATTTCCTGCAGCAGCAAAAATGAAAGCAGTACACTCTTCATGTCCCTTGCCGCGGTACCCTGTGAATTGCCCACTCTGTTCTAAGACTTGCTCTTTGCTTCCTCTCTCACTTCCTTCATTGTGTCCTAGCCGTCGCAAATCGTTTAAGCTGATGATCTTATCAATGTGGCATTTAAGTTGTACTGCCCTTCCCCACACTCCACAGTGTTTACAGGCTGTGTGGTAACAATTCTTCTTGTCTGACTTCACCTGGAACCAGTCTTGTGCCTGGACTCAATTTCACTGTTCAGAGTCAGCAGACGAAACTGAAACAACTGGTTTTGTTGTTTCAATTTTCTGTTTTGTTTTGTTCTCATGCTAGAGTTTTACAGCTAGTGAAATACCTTTGTACAATTCTTCTCTTGCAATGAAGACTAGATACACATCTCTTTCCTCTGCAATAATGAGGAAGAGGAAAGCTCTATCTTTAGTGTGAAATAAAAGATCTCAAGTGGATCCTATGAGTGTGTTGTCTCCTCCAGCTCTTTCTTATTTAGTCCAAATGGTCTGAGTCAAAGAATAAATAGATTCAGGATCAAGCTGAAATTAGGAAACTCAGGAAAGAAAATAACTAACCTTGTCAGAAATCAAAGCTCAAGGCCAAACTGCATTTTAATTCTCTGCTATGCTTGTCTTTTGTTGTTATTAAGATTTGGAAACTACCTTAGGTAGTATTTCTGGTGGCTTCATAGCTCTCATTTCTGTCTTCTAATTAAAAATAATAGTAAAGGACAAATTTTGGAGTTGATGGGAATCAGTGTTCTAGCAGTGAAGATTGTCTCTACAATGTCCTCAGCAAATATCATCAGCATCCTTTTAAACGTCTCCAGTGAGCAGCCACTCATTGTCAGCCAAGGTTGCCTTTGTAAGAGAATACAGTGAAAAGCACAGAGTTCTTCCACATTTAAACTAGAATTCTATGTCACTATGACATTTTTTTCAGCAAATGAATTATTTTAAATATAAATGAGTGTATATATACCAATAGGAACTACATAGATATTTATATATTTTTTTCTTTTGTGTATTGAATTAAGCATAGAATCAAAGATATGCAAATAAGTACTTTGAAAATTCTCTCTGATTTCTAGAGTAACCCACATGCCTGCTAAGGCCTCTTGCCCTTGAGAAATGTGGTTGATCTTGGCCTAAAGCCCAAATCCATAGCCTGTGACAGTCAACAGCCCTCCCCACAATTTCTCTGGTGTCCTAACTGAACTCCTCTTCTCTGTGCCCGCAGGTGATTTCAGCCTCCTAAATATGGACACAAAGTATCTACCTTTGTCCACACCATGCACACACCCCCAACTTTTGCATGTGCTTCACAATTTAAACTGCAGAGTTTGGGGACAAGGGAGAGGTTATAAAACAAAATATAAAGTCTCTGTCTTTCCCTAGTTCTACCCCCTTATTATTTTTCCTTTTCTTCCCCTTTCTTCTTGATTCAATCAAAAGTCACTCTCCTTGCCTCTTTCAGGGCAAGCTCAAACTTCACTGCAATCCAAACCCCAGCACAACTGGCCTACTAAGTAATTTCCTCCAAACAAACACAGCAGTTTCCTTGAAAGGAACTCTGGTGGATATATTTGACTGCTCTTTTGCACAAAGAAATGATAAATTAATCATATGTCTATCAGGGCAGGACAGACATTTACCATTTCATTTCCTCCCATCTAATTGCTGTCACTGGTCTCAGCCATGGTGTCTACTGAAGATGGACCATAGTGGTGCAGAGCACTGGCTGGGGCGCTTTTGATTAAAAGGCCTTTCCCCAACCACGGACTTGCCTTGCTTTTCCCCTTGATCTCGTAGCTTCTCAGAGTCTCTAAACTCCACAAATTTGTCGGGAGGATGAAGTTATCTCTTGCATGTGGAAAGAATTTTAAAAGCGCACAGTACCATACAGGTGTCTGTTGTGATTATTCCTATGATGTTCATTTAAAGCAACAAACAGACCATGTGTAATTGAACACAGTTGTGAAGAGAAGACTCACAGTTTGCAGTTGATAAGCTTCCCAGATTTAGCAACATCTTGGCTGCATGTTCCACCAGGAAACGCTGTAAAGATCTGTTTTCTGGGGAGAGACTAAGGACTTCCTTCTCTCTTTTAGGCTCAAATTTGTGAGACTGTCCTTTCTGGGTGCTTTTTTTTTTTTTTTTAACAAGTCCACCTCCAGTCCAGATGGTAGAAGGAAGCATGACGGCAGGACAAAATAACAAACAACAGCAATTACACTTTTTCAAATATTCCTCCATTTGTATGCAACTCAGGACTCTGGAAACTGTATGAGGACAATTTCAAGGATAAATGAGATCAGCGAAACGTAGGATGTCAGTGATGCAGATGCAAGGAATAGTGAAGTGACATTTATTTATGCAGGGCTGGGATAAACAGTTTAGTTTTAGAGTCAGTTCCCCAATTCTCTTCAGCTAAGACTCATAGGAGGAAGGTGAGAAGATGGTAGCAGCTGGGTGAGTGCTCACTGAGTCTGGAAAAACACCAGTCTCAGAAGGAGCAACCAGAATGGGCAGAAAAGATGATGGCAGCTGATGTAGAGAGTCCAGGAAGCAGTGACTCATTTTTGCCCCACGGTCCTCTTTGCAAATGCTTATGGCCAGTAACTGCATTAGCAACCACCATCTCTCCCCTTTGCCTCTCTTTTTCCTGAGGTGATGAGTGACTGCCTAACTGCTAGATACAAGAGCTTTACCTCCATTCTCACGCTCTTTCAATTCCCCAGAGCATTTAACAATGATGACTACCACTTCTTAAGAAGCCCCCGTCTTCCACTGGCTTCTAGGTCAGCCCTCTCCTGCTTCTCCCCCTGTGTCTCACTTCCATCCAAGCCCATGCTACACTGCAGACGTTGTGTGAAGGATCTGCTGTGGTTCTTCTTCCTCTCATAACCTTCGTGTCCTTGGAAACATAGCTAACTCAGGCTTTGAGGAATCCATTCTATTGTGCTCAAACACGGTAGCTTCATTCTTAATTTCTCTCCCTATTTTGTCCATTTTCAACTACATCTATAACTGTATGTCTTACTAATAACCCCAATTCAACTCAATCATCCTCTCCTTCCTACGCCTCCTGCCCCATGTCCTCTGATTCTGTTGATAGCATCAGTGTCCCCAGTCCAGTCACCTACTGCGTCCCCACCCCTCTCACCTAATATCATATACACTTTGGTTTCATCTCTGATCTCTCTCTCTGTGTCTCTCTCCCTCTACACATTTTCTCTCATTAGCTAATAGGTGCCAAGACTCATCAATTTTACCAGCTCACTTTCTTTTTTTTTTTAATTAATTTTTTTAACATTTTTTATTGATTTATAATCATTTTACAATGTTGTGTCAAATTCCAGTGTTCAGCACAATTTTTCAGTTATTCATGGACATATACACACTCATTGTCACATTTTTTTCTCTGTGAGTTATCATAACATTTTGTGTATATTTCCCTGTGCTATACAGTGTAGTCTATTCTACAATTTTGAAATCCCAGTCTATCCCTTCCCACCCTCCACCCCCCTGGTAACCACAAGTCTGAATTCTCTGTCTGTGAGTCTATTTCTGTCCTTTATTTACGCTTTGTTTTTGTTTGTTTCTTTGTTTTTGTTTTTGTTTTTTAGATTCCACATATGAGCGATCTCATATGGTATTTTTCTTTCTCTTTCTGGCTTACTTCACTTAGAATGACATTCTCCAGGAGCATCCATGTTGCTGCAAATGGCATTATGTTGTCGGTTTTTATGACTGAGTAGTATTCCATTGTATACATATACCACTTCTTCTTTATCCAGTCACCTGTTGATGGACATTTATGCTGTTTCCATGTCTTGGCTATTGTAAATAGTGTTGCTATGAACATTGGGGTGCAGGTGTCATCCTGAAGTAGATTTCCTTCTGGATACAAGCCCAGGAGTGGGATTCCTGGGTCGTATGGTAAGTCTATTCCTAGTCTTTTGAGGAATCTCCACACTGTTTTCCATAGTGGCTGCACCAAACTGCATTCCCACCAGCAGTGTAGGAGGGTTCCCCTTTCTCCACAGCCTCTCCAGCATTTGTCATTTGTGGATTTTTGAATGACGGCCATTCTGACTGGTGTGAGGTGATACCTCATTGTAGTTTTGATTTGCATTTCTCTGATAATTAGTGATATTGAGCATTTTTTCATGTGCTTTTTGATCATTTGTATGTCTTCCTTGGAGAATTGCTTGTTTAGGTCTTCTGCCCCCAGCTCACTTTCTTTAATTGTTTCTTATCTCTTCATTCAAATGACTAGTATCCCAGATTAGGTTTGCTAACTCTCTAACTTTTTTAAACTATGAAATCTTTCAAACTTTAATAAAATGTAGAGAAAGGTAAGAGATATCTGTGGAAAGAACTCAGATATTGCAAGTATTAATGTTTTAAATGTTGGTACATAAAACATTGAAAATTGTCCCCTCATCTTCATCATGATCATCACTATATACCCCCCCTCCCTTCTCTGAAGTCACAGCTTTCCTGAAATTGGAAAATATTCTTCTCAGCCACTTGTATGCTGTTAATAAATATGGATACAATAATAGTGTACAGTATGGTTGTGTGTCTTTTTAAAAATTTCATAAATGACAATCTGTACATATCTTTTTGCAACTAATTTTGTTATCACTTAACATTATGCTTTTGAAACTAGTATGTGATGATTCACTCATTTTAATTAATATATCAATTTCATTGAATGATTATACCAGATTTATATATTTCTTTATTGACATATATATATTTAAAGTTCTTAAAACAGCTTTATTGAGCATAATTGACATGGGAAAATATACAATTTGATAACTTTTTCCCACTTTTTCATTAATACAATGTGCATTGAACAACATATCTCTTGTGCTTGTTAAAGTTTCTTTAGATTGTGTACCTGGAAGTGGAATTACTGGATATGCGCATCCTCAACTTTACTGGGAATTATTGTCAAATTGCTCTCTAAGGAGTTGCATCAAAATATATTTCTACCACCAAAATATAGGTATCTTACTCCCACATATTCATGTCAATGTTTGATGTTATCAGGACTTTAAATTTTTGCCTATTTGGTGAATGCAAAACTGTATCTGATTGTTTCTTCAAATTACATTTGCATGGATCCTCTTACGATTAATCATCTTTTCATGTATTTATTGGCTATTTAGCATTTCTTTTCCATATATGACTAAACTTACCACTTCGTTATTTTTCCGTTGAGTTACTTTGCTACTCTTATTTATTTGTAAGATTTATTAAACATTCTGTATATCAATGTTATTTTTGTTAAATGTTAACAAAATGTTAAATACATTTGTATAAATTTTTTCATATATAAAATGGCTTGTGGCATCCTTTGTTGTGTGGAAAGTATTAACTTTAGTGAGACCAGACTCCCCAGTTTTTCTTTATGTTGAGTTTTTGAGCTTTGTTTAAGAAATCTTTTTCTATCTAAACATAGCCTACTTTACTTTTTAAAAATTTTTAATTTTTTCTGTTCTTCAACACTGCTTTGCAATGCCCTCTTTGCCATATAGGTATAATATGCATGTGTGTATGATAGGTCTTGACATCCAGTAATTTACATCTTTCAGTTGTATTTTCATCTATAAAATTCTCTGTCTATTCTAGGACTATTAGTGAAGCCATTTCTCTGTTTATAAAATGCAAATTTCATAATTAGCTTGTTAATTTCCACACAAAAATAGTTATATTCTCATTGTTATTGCATTAAATTTATGGAACATTTCAGGGACAGCCAATATCTTTACAATGTTGAAACTTTGGATCCATAAGCATGGCTTATTCCTCCATTTATTTATTTCTCTCACAATAATGTTTTGTAGTTTTTAGTGTAGTAATATAATGTTTTGACATCATTTGTTAGATTTATTCCTATTTGATATTTTACATGCTACTATAAATGATAACATTTTTGTAAATATTTTTGTCAGTGGTATATAAAAATACAACTGATTCTTGTGTTTTAACCTTGTATCTAATGATTTTTGTAGGTTTGTTTATTAATGCCAGTAGATTGTCTAAAGCACAAAAATTTTATCTGTAAATAATAGCCTTTTTTTCCTTCTTTATAATCCTTATAATTATTTGTCTTGTCTTACTATATTGGCTAAGATGTCCAGTATAATGTTACAATCAACTGATAATAGCAGGTAACTTTGAGTCTTCATTTCAGGAGAAAATCTTTGAATAATTCCTTATTAAACATGAAATTTTCTATTGGTTTTATTTATAGTTACTCTATTGAAATAGAAATTTTACTATTATTCTTGATTTATCAAGAATTTTTATGTTGAATAAGCTTTGAAGTTTGTCACATACTTTTTCATCATCTAGCAAGCTGATCATATTCTCCTTTTGACATTTAAGGTGATCAACTAAATAATTTATCAAAAGGAAAGCTACCTTATATTCCTGAAGTGAGTCTTGGTATTGTTGTACTATCTTTATCTATATCTCTGTATTAAAGCTACTAATATTACATTTCAGATTTTTGCATCTAATGTCATGATAGGGATTAACCTTTACTTCCCCTTTTTGTAATATCCTTGTCAAGTTTTACTATGAAGTTTATTCTGACTGCATAAAAAGAATTCATAAGTGTTCCTCCTTTTTGCATTCTCCAAAAGTTTGTATGTGATGATGTGATTTCTTCTTTAAATTTGTGAAATAATTCACCAGTAAAGCCATCTGGATGTGGAGTTTCCTTTATGAGATGGTTTTTATTAATTTAATGTCTTTGACATGAATAGAATTACTCAAAATTTCTATTTATTTTGTTTCTTTAGAAATTTCTCAATATCTAAATTATTAAATAATTATAAATAAAAAATTTCCTCATATCTTTCCATTACACTTCTAATGAAAAATTGTTATCTGGAAATAATGTCCAGCTTTTCATTCCTGATATGGTAATTTGTGATTTTACTTCTCGTTAATATTTCCAAGAAATCAACTTTAGGTTTGCTGAATTTTTTTAATATTTTCTACTTTTTAATTTCTGTTGTTATTTTTATTTGCCTCTTTCTGCTTTGGGCTTGTTTGTAGGATTCTTTTTTCCTACCGTCTGGAGCTAGAAGCTGAATTAACTCACTTTTAGTCTTATTCTTTCCAGAAAATGTATTTAAGACTGTAAATTTCCCTCCAGGCACCTATATCCCACAGTTTGAAAATAATTTATTTCAATTATTTTCTAAATTTCACTTTTATTTCATTTTCTGTCCTTGGGTTATTTAAAATAGCTTGATTTTTTTAGTCATTTTGACATTAATTTCCAGCTTAACTTCTCTGTCATCAAATAACATGCTATAAATTATTTCAATTAAAAATTGTATTAAGATTTCCGTTCTGGGCCGCTCCGGAGACCGGCCGGCCGCCGAGCTGCCGCTTCCGGGCAGCCGCGCCACGGCGAGGCTCGGGGCGCGACCCGGCGGCCCGGCAGGCCTCCCGCACGCGCGACCCCGCGGAGGGAGGCGCTTGGCTTCCCGGTGCATCGCGCTCCGTGCCTGTGTGGTGCTGCCGCTGCTCCCTGGCCGCTCATTTCAGAAACTATGGTGACACTGAAACTGAACCTATAATCATTGTGAAATATTCCTATTTATTTCTGGTTTTGCCTCAGTCTTCTATGACAGTTATTAGTATGGTTGCTGGAACTTCCCTTTGGTTTGTGTTTGCATTGTTTACCTTTTTCCATTATTTTTCCCCAACACTTTTGTGTTCTTATGCTTAGGATATGTTTCTTAGTGCAGCTTATATTAGATTTGTTTTTTATAACCAGTCTATCGATCTTAAGTCTTCAACTTTGGATTATATAGCACATGTAGTCTTAATGTATTACAACATAATTTGTGTTTAAAACTACAGTCTAAAAAGTGTTCTCTGTCCCATTTTATATTCTTTCTGTTTTATTGACCAGTAAATGTCTTATTATTTAATTTTCCCCTTTATTAACTAGTTAGCTCTACATTATTTTTCTCTTCTTTTCATGGTTGCCTTATAACTTACATTATGGATACTATACTTAATAAAATCTTTTGCAAATTATTATCTGACCACTGTCAAGATGATACTAGTGTTTTAGACCACATCAACTCCATTTACCCTCTCACATCTTTGTATTTTCATTGTTATACAGTTTAGTTCCACACATATTTTTCCAGTTTTATTGAGAAATAATTACATACATCATTATATAAGTTTAAGATGTACAGCATCATGATTTCATTACATATATTGTGAAATGGTTGCCACAGTAGGTTTAGCTAACATTGTCATCTTATACAGATACAATAAAAAGACAAAAGCTCTCCTTGTGATGACTCTTAGAATTTACTCTCTTAATAATTTTCCTATACATCATACAGCAATGTTAACCATAGTCATCATGTTGTACATCATATCCTTAGTACTTATTTATCTGGAAATGGAGGTGTGTACCTTTTAACCACCTTCCTCCAGTTCCTTCTCTCCATACCCTCCACCTCTGGCAACCACAAATCTGATCTCCTTTTCTTTGAGTTTGATGGGGTTTTTTTTCTGTTTCATTTTAGACTCCTGATGTAAGTGAAATCATATAGTATTTGTTTTTCTCTGTCTGACTTGTTTCACTTAACATGATGACCTCAAAGTCCATCTATATTGTTACAAATGGTAAGATTTCCTCTTTATAACTGAGTAATATATATATATATATATATATATATATATATATATACATATATATATATGACATTTCCTTATCCATTCATCCATCAATGAACACAGGTTGCTTCCATGACTTGGTTATTATAAATAATACTGCCATGAACATGGAATTGTGTTAGTTTGACTAATGTTCTTCCAAATGGTTTCCTTTATATTTTTCCTACCTGAGGCTTACAGAACTTAATTGAATCTATGGACTGATGTTTTTCATCAGCACTGGAAAATACTGGCCATTATATCTTCAAAAAATTTTCAGCCATAATCTCTATTTTCTCCACTTTGGGACTCCAGTTAGATAATTTTAAAGAAATTTATCCTTTACCTCATGTTCTTTTTTTCCCTTTCCTTTTCTTTTTATTTCTGTGTCTCAGTATATTTTCTACTGATCTGTCTTACAGTTTGTTAATTTTACCCTTCATATCTGTTTTTTTTTTTTGAAGTGTTTTTTCAAAGTCTTTATCTATTATTAATTGGGTTGATTATTTTTCATAACTGAATTTGGGGAGTTCTCTTTGATGCTAAATAAATGATCTTTATAAAAAAGTGTTTTGAAATATTTTCTCCCAGTTTCTCGCTTGTCTTTTCATTCTCTGACAGTGACTTATGAAGTGCAGAAATTCTTACTTTGATGAAAGCCAATTTACCATTTTTATATTGTGTTTTACTATCATACCCCAAAAAATCATCAAAACTAAAGCCACAAAGATTTATTCCCATCTTTTCTTCTTTAGCTTTTATAATTTTATACCTTACATTTTAAGTTTATGATATATTTTTAAGTGTTATAATGTAAGGAGCAATATATGGATCAAGATTTACTTCTATCCATACGAATAATCAGTTGTTTCAGGACCGTTTATTACCCTAAATATCCTTTCTTCATTGAATTGCTGTTTTCCTTTTGATGAAAATCAGTTGACCGTATATGTGTTATTCTGTTCTTCTCCACTGATTTATATATCTATTCTTTCATCACTACCACAATGTCTTGATTTCTGTATCTTTACAGTTAAATTTTGGAATCAGGTATTTGGATGTTTTCTAGTATTTTTCTCTTAGCAGTTACTGATTTCATTTTTTGTGGTTAAAGAAAATACTTCGCATGATTTCTCTTCTTTTAAATTTTCCATTTTCATTCATGGTCCAGAATATTTTGTATAAAGTTTCATGTGCACTCTCAAGACTGTTTATTCTGTTGTTATTGAGGGGAGCATGCTATAAATGTCAATTAGATCAGATTGGTTCATACTGTTGTTTGCATCTTCTATACTGTTTTGCTGATTCCTTGCCTACTAGTTTTACTGAGAGAGAAACATAAAGTTTCCCAGTATAATTGTGGCCTTATCTATTTCTCTGATCAGTCTTAAGTATTTACCTCATGTGTTTTTAAGCACTGCTTTTAGGTGCATATACATTTTGAATTTGTATATCTTCTTGATACATTTGTCTTGTAATGTTGTATAATACTCTTCTTTATCCTTCAAAAGATTTCTTGTTATGAAATCAACTTTCTCTTTTTATTATGATTACTTTGGTTTTACTTTTTTATTGTTTAAATGGTTCATTTTATACCATTCTTTCCACTTTTACCTATCTGTGTCTTTATAGTTTTAGCAGGTTTCTTGTAGATAGTATGTAGTTGGGTCATTGAATTTTTAAACCAGTGAGACAATCTGTCTTTAATGGATGTACTCATACTATTTATATTTAATGTAATAATTGATATTAATTTAAATGGACCACCCTCTTAGTTACTTTCCATTTGTTTTGTCTTTTCTTTTTTCTTCCTCTTTTTCTGCCTCCTATTAGGTTGATTACTTTATGATTCTACTTTTATCTCCACTATTATCTTACCATTTATAGCTTCCAAAAAAGACATTTATTGCTTCCCTAGAGTTCATATATACATATTTAATCACAGCCTACCTTCAGATACTGTATAATTTCACATGTATTGTAATGCCCTTACAGTAGTCCCAATTACTCATTTCAATCTTTTGTGCTATGGTTGAGGTATATATTTTTTAAGTTTGCTATGCACAATACACACAATGCTAATACACAATACATTACTACTATTTTTGTTTTCAACAATTTTCTATTAGAGCAATTTCAATAAGCAAAAAATAAATTATATGTATATATTTACATATATATACATTCATTCAGTATTTTTTATTTCTTTATGTAGGTTCCAGTTTCTGTCTGGTGACATAACCCTCTGCTTGAATAAATTTCTTTAACATATTTTGTAGCATATGTATTCTGGTTCTGAGTTATTTCTGTTTTGGTTTGTCTTAAGACTTCATTTCCCTTCCATTATTGAAAGTTATATTTATTGGATATAGAAATTGAGATTGACTATTTATTTTTATGTTTCTAATACTTCAAAGATCTTGGTAAACTGTTTCCTGCCTTTCATTATTTCTAAGGATAAGCCTGATGTAATTCTTAGCTTTCTTTCTCTGGGTTTAATCTGTCTTTATTTTAGATGCTTTTAAATCTTTGATTTTCAGCAGTTTTGATTGTTTGGGTATATTTCTTGGGTATTTATCCTGCTTGGTTTCCTCTAAGCTTTTTGAAATTGTGTTTTGGTGTCTTTGATTCATCCTGGAAAATTCTCAGCCATTATTTCCTCAAATTTTTTTTTTTGCCCCATTCTCTTATCTTTTTCTTCTTGAATTCCAATTACACATATGTTAGATTGTTTGATATTGTCTTACAGCTATTGGATGTTATATTTCATTTTTCACTCTTTTTGGTTTTGTGCTTTGTTTAGGTAATTTACATTGACCAATATACATTTCACAAAGCCTTTCCTTAACCTGTATCATATTCTTTCCTTCTGATGAGCCTATCACAAAAGAATTTTTCATTTCTGTCATTGTGTATTTTGTCTCTATATTTTCACTTAATTTTTTTCTTTAGACTTTTCTCCCCCAATAAATCCCCATCTATTCACATATGTTATCTATCTTTTCCACCATAATGCATTAATCACAGTTATTTTAAATCCCCTGCGTGACAGCACAAATACCTGGATCATACTGGAGTCTGGTTCTGTTGATTCCCCTGACAACGTGTTATTTTTTTTCTTGTCTCTTTTTCTCATAATTCCTGTTTGAATACTAGAAATCTTGTATTGCACAGTAGTGTGTGAGCTAAGCAGTATTTGTGTCTGCAAATGGCACACATTTTCATTTGGTACATTATTAGTATGGGGGTTGAATCAGTGTAGCCATGACTTGACTTTAATTTGGGTTATTTCAGCTGTGGTCACCTTTAGTGTACCTTAAGATTCAAATTCCTCTAGTGGTACTTTGAGTTTAGAGTACTGGCTGCATTTCTGGAGTATTTATTATTAATGTTTCTGTTCTACCATTAGCCTTACGCTTTCCTTATGATCTCAGCTCTAATTCATTCAAGAAAGGTCAGGATTTTGTAGACTAGCCATTTTTTTCTTATTATAAAGGTGGTAACAATATTCTTTCCAGCTTCCCTCATTTTAAATATAATCCCTAATGACTTGATTTTTAAGTATTTCTCAGACTACAAGATTCTGACACAATGTCAAGACCAGGACATCTCAGAAAGAAATTGTCCAGAACACTTCAAGAGAAACTGGACAATGAATTGATAGAAGGTGTTTTGCAAAGGTTTTCTGGACTACAATTTTAACATGTGACCATAATTTATGGGGATCTGGTAAGAAAATCCAACTATAAATTAAAATTAATAATAATAGTATTTATCAAGTGCTTAAAATATATTAAGCACAACAAAAGGTGTTTTACATCTCTCATGTCATTTAATTTTCTTACCACCACTATAAGACAGGAAATGATATGATCTCTACCTTATACCAGAGGAAACTGAGGTTCAGAAAGCAAGTGACCTGCTCAATACTACAGCACTACTAAGTGCTCTATCAAGTTACAGAAGTCCCAGTCGTGATCACTATGCTGTATTCTTTCCTTTTGGTATTATCAGGTTATTTTTTTTTCTCTTGTGAAAGTACTTTCCTTATCTGTTTTTATGTATTCCTTTTTTGATATTTTTAAAAGAAGAAAATGCTTATGAGTTTGGCAAAATATCATATCTATCACTGGTTTTGACTTTATTTTTCTGTTACAAAAGATTGATGAGTTGCCTACCTTTTATACCTTGTGCATTATTTACTGTATGATATAAAATTGGTAAAAGTTTTGAGAATGGGGTACAGAAAAAAAAATCTCTATTTTTATTCTGAAACTATCATGTTTAGCTCTCAGTTTTAGGAGAGCTGGTCTTCTCATAAATTCCATCACTCTCTTGCTGCTATTTCTGTCTAGCAAATTATTTCCTTATTCACAAGGCACTGAAAGGTCACTGGAAAGAAGAATATAATATTCACTCTCATAAAATAAAGTTAAACAGTATTTAGCATTTATATCTTTCCAGTATAGTAAACAAAATATGGTTTATTTGACTCAATGAAGACCTATGATACCAAAAAAGATAAATCTAATGATTTGTTTGAACACAGGAAGATAAATCTTGCACAGCATGCCCTCAGTGATGACATGTTACTATTGTCCTAGTTCTCTGCAAAATTAGATAGAAAGGCAAAGCAGGCCTTCTTTCTTGTTCCCAAACATCCAGAGCCTAGTCTAGGGGTACAGTCTAAGGAGATCAGCTGAATGGTATAATTAACTTCTTTGTTTACTTGCTTTACTTTTTATGCTACTTACTGAAATAAGATTGACATTGTGTTCTATATTTACAAGAGAGGGTAGAAAAAGAAAAGGTCAATTATTCTTTTTAATTTGCTTTATTTTTCACTGAGTGTCTGAGAAAATGTAAAATTTTCTGACCTTTCTTCACAGATGTCACAAGATAATTATTTCCATTTTTATGGACATTCATATCTGTGGTTAAAATTTTTCACAGGTGCATTATTAAAACTGAGCAGGAAATTTCATATAAATGCAAATGCATTAGTTTTATAAAGTGTCTGTAAATTTTATTTATAAAAATATATTGTACAAAACTTGGCTTCAGAAAATGTTTCTTTATAATCCCAACCACTTTTTGCCATAATTTAAATAATATAACCAAAATATAGTCAGTTAGTGCCTTTGAAAAATACGGAAATCAAAATAATGCATTTATCCTTGTAAACTACATGGCTTTAAATATTTTTACACAGAGTTCTATTCAGTAAGAAAACAGTAATAAAAAAAAACTGGAAAAGCAAAGGAAAGAAAAGCAATAGAAGTAAATGTTTAACACTATAAAGCGGCTGGCTTTGGTACCCTATTTATCAATCTAGGCATTTCCAAAAGGTTTTGATGCTTTTCTATACAGTAAAAGTAAATCTACCTTCAAAATATGCCAATTTCCTCTAAAGTTATTTACAAAAAAAAAAATCAATCGTTTAAAGTCTTTTTTCCAATTTCTTTTTTACACATTTTGTTTCTCATTATCAAATAAAAATCTGTCTCATGGTTTTATAAGGCTTTTACAAAGGACTCCATTCACTGAATCGCAGAATGTGGCCTTTTCTTTTTATCTCTCTAATTAAAACATAGCAACCTGGGGAATCTATCAGTTAGTTCTCAGTAAATGGCACTTATTTTGATCTCCTTTGGTAGAACAGGAAAAATGGTGAAGTGAACAGAAATGTCCTGGTCCCTAAAATTAGATATAAACCCACTAATATGCAACCTACAGACTCTTCTGGGTCTACAGAAATGGCACCCAGTAATTTATTTTGACATAAATCAACTTGCTTTCACTCTATAGTTCAGCTGTGCTGAGATCATTTTTCAAAGGAACTTAACAGTTCAAGAGTGTTCATGCCTTCTGGAATCCTACATCTATATTTTCCTTCTTAACTGATTCTCTGAAGTTTGAATCAAAGACCATATATCATGATATAATTCTAGTACTTAGTAAATTCATCCTTCTGGCTACGATTTTGTATTATTCCCCCTAAGTCTTATAGTAGTTGGTCAACATGTTTGTCTGGGATTATTAGAATTTTGGGGGGTGGGGGAATTGTTGTTTGTTTTTTGGTTTCAACTGAAAAGTCTTATGCTCTATTGTCAAAGGCATAGGCAAAATCTTAATTATTGTATGAACCAATGCCTCTACACCTTTTCCTGGGGCAAGCGTGACAAGGGTATCAATAAGGTCATATGTAATGGACATACTGACCTAGTAATGGTTGCCTATAAAAAGATTTCTTTTGAGGTAAATTAATTCCAATAAAGAATACCAAGTAAGTGGCATAATCAAATTGTGTTTGAGTGTTAACAGGATAATTAAGAAGCAATTTCCTAAGAAAATTAGTTTCTAGGATAAAGGGGCCAGGGCAGGTTTTCAGAGAGGCAATATATGTTTGGATGGCTCGTGTATGCAATTCATATCAAAATATTTACTAGAATACATGATGAAGTGTATCTAACCACATGTGTGACAAAACTAGTTTAACTGGATGTTGTGTTGGAAGTACTCAATTCATAGAAGTTGCTTACATAGAAGAAAAGGGGCCAAATTGATTTAATACAACAAAATTTAAGCTCTAGTTCAGAAAGGAAGGCATTGGATTTAGATAGGAATCTTAAATGTCATTCCTAAACTTGGTCACTAAAAACTAAGAAGTATTGATAAAAAGAATTAAAGAAGGCAAAAATATATAGAAAGACATTCCAAGGTCATGCATTGAAAGATCTAATATTGTTAAAATATCTATATTTATCAACACAGTCTACAGCTTCAGTGCAATCCTTATCAAAATCAAATGACATTTTTCAAAGAAATAGAAAATACAAATATAAAATATATACGAACCACAATGCACTCTAGAGAGCCAAAGCAATCTTAAGAAAGAACAACAAATGGAGGCATCACATTTCCTCACTTCAAAATAAATCACACAGCTACAGGAATTAAAACAATTTGGTCTAACTTACCAGCTAAGAGAATTACAAAAAGGAGAGCAAAAGCCCCCAAAAGTCAACAGAAGGAAGGAAATAATAAAGATCAGGGAGGAGATAAATAAACAGAGATTAAAAAACAACGCAAAAATCAATCAAACCAAGAGCTGGTTTTTTAAGAGTAAACAAAATTGACAAACCTCTGGCCAAACTCACAAAGAAGAGAAAAAAGAGAGCACAAATGAACAAAATAAGAAAGGAAAATGGAGAAATTACAACAATACAACAAAAATACAAAATGTAATATGAGAATACTATGAACAACTATATTGAAACAAAATGGACAACCTAGAAGAAATGGACAAGTTTCTGGAAACATACAGTCCACCAAGACTGAATCAAGAAGAAACTGACCACTTGAACAAACTGATCAGTAGAAATGAAATCAAACTAGCAATAAAAAGAAACCTCCCTACAAATAAAAGTTCAGGACTGAATGGTTTCACTGGGGAATTCTACCAAACATACAAAGAAGAACTCATACCGGTCCTTCTCAAACTCTTCCAGATGATTGAAAAGAGGGGAGTACCCCCAAACTCATCACCATCACCCTGATACCAAAACCAGACAAAGACACTACCAAAAAAGAAAATTATAGACCAATATCACTGATGGACATAGATGCAAAAATCCTCACCAAAATATTAGCAAACAGAATCCAACAGCACATAAAAAACATCATACAACATGATCAAGTTGGGTTCATGCCAGGAACACAAGGACTGTTCAACATTTACAAATCAATCAATGTAATACACCACACAACAAGAGAAAGGACAAAAACCACATGATCATCTCAATAGATGCAGATAAAGCATTTGAAAAAAGTCAACATCCATTTATGATAAAAACCGTCCCCAAAGTGGGTACAGAGGGAACATACCTCAACATAACAAAAGCTATATATGACAGACCTACAGCCAGCATAGTACTCAGTGGTGAAAAACTGAAAACCTTCCCACTAAAATCTGGGAGAAGACAAGGTTGTCCACTCTCACCACTCCTAGTCAACAAGTCTTGGAAGCCCTAGCCACAGCAATCGGATAAGAGAGAGAAATAAAGGGATCCAAATTGGAAAAGAAGAGGTAAACTTTTCACTATATGCAAATGACATGATGCTATATGTAGAAAACCCTAAAAGTTCCACACAAAAACTACCAGAACTAATAGAAGAATTCAGCAAGGTAGCAGGATACAAAATTAACTGCATTTTGTATTGATGCATTAATACAAAATTAGTGTACAAAAATCAGTTGCATTTCTTTACACTAATGATGAATTAACAGGAAAAGAAAGCAAACAAAAATCTCTTTTAAAATAGCACCCAAAGTAATAAAATACCCAGGAATAAATCCAACCAAGGAGGTGAAATACTTATACATGGAGACTACAAAACATTGATTAAGGAAATTAAAGAAGACTTAAAAAAAAAAAAAAAAAAGGAAACATATCCCATGCTTCTGGATTTGATTTGCATTAAATCCCTATCAAATTACCCAGGACATATTTCACAGAACTAGAACAAATAATAATAAAATTTATATGAAATCACAAAAGACCCAGAATTGCCAAAGCATTACTGAAGAACAGGAATAAGGCTGGAGGAATAACCCTCCCAGACTTCAGACAATACTGTGGAGCTACAGTAATCAAAACAGCATGGCATTGATACAAAAACAGACATATGGATCAATGTAACAGAATAGAGAGCCCAGAGATGAACCTACAAGCTTTTGGTCAATTAATCTTTGACAAAGGAGGCAAGAACATACAATGGAATAAAGACAGTCTCTTCAGCAAATGGTGTTGGGAAAACTGGACAGCAGCATGTAAATCAATAAAACTAGAACACTCCCTTACACCATACACAAAAATAAATTCAAAATGAATCAGAGATTTAAACATAGGACAAGACACTATAAACCTCCTAGAAGAAAATATAGGCAAAACATTATCTCACATACATCTCAAAAATGTTCTCCTAGGACAGTCTAACCATGCAATAGGAATAAAAGCAAGAGTAAACAAATGGGACCTAATGAAATGTACAAGCTTCTGCACAGCAAAGAAAACCATAAGCAAAACAAAACGACAACCTATGGAATGGGAGAAAATTTTTGCAAGTGAAACTGACAAAGGCTTGATCGTCAGAATATATAAGCAGCTCATACGACTTAATAAGAAAAAGCAAACAACCCAATCCAAAAATGGGCAGAAGACCTAAACAAGCAATTATCCAAGGAAGAAATACAAATGATCAACAGGCACATGAGAAAATGCTCAATATCACTAATTATCAGAGAAATGCAAATCAAAACTACAATGAGGTGTCAGCTCACACCAGTCAGAATGATCGTCATACAGAAGTCCACAAATGACAAATGCTGGAGAGGCTTTGGAAAAAAAGAAGCCCTCCTACACTGTTGGTGGGAATGCAGTTTGGTGCAGCCTCTATGGAAAACAGTATGGAGATTCCTCAAAAGACTAGGAGTAGACCTACCATGTGACCCAGGAATGCAGCTTCTGGGCATATATCCAGAAGGAACCCTACTTCAGGATGACACGTGCACCCCAATGTTCATAGCAGCATTATTTACAATAGCCAAGACATGGAAACAGCATAAATGTCCATCAACAGATGAGTGGATAAAGAAGCAGTGGTATATTTATACAACAGAATACTGTTCAGCAATAAAAAATGACAACATAACACCATTTACAGCAACATGGATGTCCCTGGAGAATATCATTCTAAGTGAAGTAAACCAGAAAGAGAAAGAAAAATACCATATGACATCACTCATATGTGGAATCTAAAGAAAAAAAAAACATAAATACAAAACAGAAACAGACTCATAGACATAGAATAGAAACTTGTGGTTGCCAAGGGGGCAGGCAGTGGGAAGGGACAGACTGGGATTTCAAAATATAGAATAGATAAGCAAGATTATACTGTATAGCACAAGGAAATATATACAAGATCTTATGGTAGCTCACAACAACAAAAAAAAATGTGACAATGAATATGTATATGTTCATGTATAGCTGAAAAATTGTGCTCTACACTGGAATTTGACACAATGTTGTAAAATGACTATAACTCAATAAAAAAAAGTTTAAAAAAAAGAGGGAAACACTGCCATATGTGACAATATGAATAAAGCTGGAGGACATTATACTAAGTGGAAATAAATCAGTAACAGAAGGTCAAATATTGTGTAATTCTACTTCTATAAGATATTCAAAATATTCAAACTCATAGAAGCAGAGAGCAAAATAGTAGTGGTCAGGGGCTGGGGAAGAGGAAATGGGGAGCTGCTGTTCAACACAGGTGAAGTTTAAAGTTCTAGTTATACCAAGTGAATAAGGTGTAGGGATCTGTTGCACAAAATTGAACCCCTAGCTAACAGTACTACTATACTATGCATTTAAAAACTTGTTAAGACGTTAGCTCTTATATTAAGTATTCTTACCACAATAAAAAAGAAAAATAGGGAAAAAAAGAAGAAACTTATCCAGTCCTATTCTAATTTTTTTGGCCATGAGTGAATAAGGAAAAAAAAAAAGATCTCTTCATTTGTGATTTGTTGTAAATACCCATCCATCCAGAAAACTCCACCTGGATATTCCAGGCAGATTTCCTTTTATCTCCATATTTGTCAAGGTCTCCCATCCACTCAGGAGATGGTGGCTCTCAGTCCCACCAAAAGGAAGAGCATTTCAATGCCTTGATGCCATCTTATCATACAACTTAGTGCTTCCCAAGAGGAAGTGAATCAAAATATGTGGCCGTCTATAAACTCTTTGGGGTTAGCAAGGGAGACCAGCCATGGAATGTTGATTTAATTGCTAAAGTCCATCTGTGGTTTCCTATTGATCTCTGGAAAGATGTTAAGGTCTAAACATATTTTGCTTATAAAGTTTCTATTGGGTCGACACAGTTATCATAGGAAGAGTGCGTGTGACACTTCTTTTGCTTGATTAAATTTCAAAAGCCCCTTCATTCATGCCTGAGAAAACTTGATTTAAAGTAAGATCTGCTGAAAGGTGCCCACTAACCCTTCTAATAAGCAAGTATAATTTTTTGTCACTTGCGGATAGCACTCAGTATGCTTTTGGGAGCATTTTCAGAGGAGACTTCTGCATGAGGTTCATTCTAGCAGAAGAAATACTTCCTGACTACTGACCTGAAGCAACTCTCCTGGATGTGCATCCTCTGTGGCAGATGCCAGATTGGCCTGTTTCCATTCCTAGGGGCTGTTCGTAAAAACAAATTTCTTTGTCTGAGAGACTCATCTCTCATGATGTTTGACCATCCCTAGACATGGCAAGGGCATAGACATCTCTGCCTTGCCTGCAACTTCTCCTGCAGACTCTTCTGATTTCTCTATCTTTTCTAGAGACTGCTCCTTATATGCATAGAATAAAGTCTACCAACATGCCCCCATGCAATATTGAACACACCATCAACCTTCATCAAAGCACTTGTTGTCATGATGCATTGATAATGTAGAAGGAATTCACCAAGAGAGATTGTTGTAGTATCTTTAATTAACATATTTGATTCAACAAACATTTATTGAATATATATGGGTAACACACTCTGGGGAATTAAAAAATGAATAAATGAAGAAGGTCCATTCTCACCTTATCATTGAATTACAAATACAAAGATAATCTTAACTGAGGGTAGGGTATAACAAGTTCCTAAAGGAGGTAAAAGCAAAGTGCTTTGGGAACACAGGGAAAGCAGCTGTATTGCACCCTCGAGGAGCCAGGGAAATATTTATGGAGAAGTGGCAAATGAGCAGAGCCTTGAAGTATGGCTAAAATTTCATTAAAAGGGGAAGAAAGTCCCTCTAATGACAAAGAGAGGAGAGCAGTTTGCACAGAAAGTCATGGAGCAGGTAGTCTGCTCACTAGGATGAAGGTTACTTAGAACAAGGTTGGTGTGAGAAAAAAAACAGGAAAGTGTATTGTCACTGCCTATAGAAATTCCTTAGGAGTGACCTTTGTAATACAAGCAGAGAGGAGTCATTGAAAATCATCAGCAAAGAAGTGACATGGTCAGAGTTGTACCTTATGAACAACACTGCAGCTATGTGTCAGGATGGAAGGGAAAGTCTGAAATAGAGATAAGACAATAGGCCTCTGTGATGTACTAAGTGATATAAAGGGATTAAATTAGACGAAGACCAGTAGGAAAAGGGGGAAAAAGAGAGCACTGAGAGTCTTGGTGGCAGGATTAAATGCTGCGTTGATTTTTGCATTATGCATGTAGTCAGTCAACAAACAGTCATTGAACAGCCACTAAGTGAGAGGCATTACATTGAGTGATGAGGATGCAACAGGGAAAGGATATATAGTTTTTGCTTCTAGGATCTTACAGTCTTGGATGGGACAGTAATGAACAAACATGTAACAACACAAGAAAGAGCAGTAAATATGAAGCAGTGTTCCAGAAGGGGGAATGGCATATAGAAAGTTCAAAGGTGGGACAGAGTAAGCCTGGTATATTTAAGGAACTACAAGTAATTCAGCCTGACTGAAGCATGAAGTGTAAGGCAGCAAGTGGAAAGAGACTGGAGGTGTGATTAACAGGGACAATCGTAGATAACAATGGATTCTGTAAAGCACACTGAGAGTCTGTGATTGATACTGAGAAGGGAATGGCATGACATATTCTGCTTCAAAAAGTGAAGGATTTTAGGAAGAGGACATGAGTGGCTAGGATTTAAAAAATAAGGGCAGGGGGTGAGTGGAAAGGAAGAAAGTCAATGGCAATTAGAAACTTGTAAAAACCCAAATGTTTTAAAATTTTAACCATTAGGAACTCAGGATTTTCAAGAAAAAAGGGCTTGAGAAGAGAAAGGAAGATAGGTGTTACCACATCATTTTTTAAGAATTTATGAAACCAAAGGAGAAAGGATGGATTAGATAATTGTAAAAGAAGAAGCAAGATTGGGGAAAGGATTTTCTTTTGTTCAAAAAGAGCAGAGACATGAAGATTTTACCACGTGAAAGGAAGAAGCTCAAAGAAGAGATTGGATGCAAGTGATGTTGAAGAAAACACTGGATGGTGCAGAGAAGAAATGGTGTCAAGATGTAATAAGGACCTTTTTCTCTCAAAAGCCCAGATTCTAAGCTAGAAAAGCCCTATTCTGATTACCCATACTCATTTAAGAAAAAATTAAATAAATATAAAATATTTTGCAGAAATGTTACTGCAAAAAAAAAAGAATCTGATGGAGAATTCCACCACATAAAAGATTCGTTTAATAAGACCTTGGTGTTAGTAGAAGCCTACAGAACTATGCAGGGTCCATCTTCCAGTTTTAAAAGAAGGTAATTTCAGCAAGGATTATTTAATGTTTTGGCCAAAAAAAAAAAAAAATCCAAACAAACAAAACCTGCAAAAAAGGCATTATGCTTTTTTCTCTTAAGTTGATGAAAACCTATTAAAGTTTCCTCCACCCACCCAAAAATGATTTGTAAGGTTTAGATCATGGTTCCTGCTCCATTAAGCTTAACTGGACAATACGGTGTCCTTGCTGGGTCTCTCCTTTCTTACAGGATACAAAAGATACCTCAGGCCAGAAGAATAAGACAGCCAGCTGAGAGCACAGCTGGAGGTCTGGACTGTCTGGCCTGGCTGTCAAGGATCAAATGTCCTTCCTTTGTACTCTGTCTTTTTTTTTTTTCCTGCCAGGCAAACACCCAACACTTGAAAAATGTTTTGATGGGAATACACCCAACACTTGAAGAAGAAGCCTTCCAACAACGATGTACTGGTTGGAGATGGATCCTTCATCTCGAGTTAAGCCTTTAGATGACTGTAGCCCCAGCTACATCTATTTAAAAAAAGAAAAAAACACAACTCTTTATTGAAGTATGATTGACATGTAATATACACAAATATATTTAATGTACACAATTCTACGAGTTTGGGAATAAGTATACACTTGTGAATCAATTACTACCATTAAGGTTATAAACATATTCATCACCTCCTGAAGTTTCCTCCTGTTTCTTTATTTTTTTGTGCGTTAAGAACCCCTTAACATAAGGTCTACTCTCAGCAAATTTAAGTATACAATATAGTACTGTTAGCTGTAGGCACTGTGCTGCATAGCAGATCTCCAAAATTTGTTTATTTTGCATTACTGAAATTTTTTGGGCTTTGAACATCACCTCCTCATTTACTCCTTCTCTCAGCCATTGCAGCAACAGTTCTATTCTCTGCTTCTATGGGTTTGACTATTTTAGATTCCACATGTAAGTGAGATCATACATTATTTGTTGTTCTCAGTCTGGCTTATTTCACTTAGCATGGTGTCCTCCAGGTCCATTCATGTTGTTACAAACGGCAGACTTCCCTTCTTTAAGACTGAATAATATTCCATTGGATGTACAGAACACAGTTTCTTTTTTTTTATTACTTTCTTTACTATTCTTGAGATACAATTGACATACAGCACTGTATCAGTTTAAGATATACAGAATATTGACTTACATATATTGTGAAATGATTACCACAGTAAGTTTAGTTAACATCCACCATCTCATATGGATACAAAAAAAATGTTTTTTCCTTGTGAGGAGATCTTTTAGGAGCCACTGTTAGAAGCCTTCAAATATATCATACAGCCTTGTTAACTATAGTCACCATGTAATACATTATCCTCTAGTAGTTACTGATCTTACAACTGGAAGTTTGTACCTTTTGGCCAGTTTCTTCCAGTTTCTCCACCCCAAGCCCCTGCCTCAGGTAACCTCAAATCTGACGTCTTTTCTATGAATTTTATTTTTAGATTCAACATGTGAGATCTTATAGTATTTGTCTTTATTTCACTTAGCATAATGCTGTCAAGGTCCATCCATGTTGCCATAAATGGCAAGATTTCTCTATTTTTTATGGCAGAATAGTATTTCATTTTATATTTTTACCACAACTTCTTTATCCATTTATGCATTGATGGACACTTTAGGGTGTTTCTGTGTCTTAGCTATTGTGAATGATGCTGCAATGAACAAAGAGGTGCAGATATCTCTTAGTGTTTTCATTTCCTTTGATAAATACCCAAAGTGGAATTGCTGGATCATAGAAGTTCTCTTATTTTTTAAAAGAAACTCCATACTGTTTTCCATAGTGACTGCACCAATTTATATTTCCACCATTAGGGTACAAGGTTTTTAGGGGGGGGGTTGTTTGTTTTTTGTTTTTTTTTCTTGCCAGCATTTGTTCCGCTTGTATTTTTTTGATGATAGCTGTTCTAACAGGTGTAAGGTGATACCTCTTTGTAATTTTAATTTGCATTTCCCTAATGATTAGTGACACTGAACATCCAACAAATGGCGTATCTGTTGGCCATTTGTATACCTTCTTTGGAAAAATGTTTATTCAGTTTCTTTGGCCTTTTTTTTTTTTTTTTGAATTATTTGTTTTTTTGCTACTGAATTGTATGAGTGCTTTATATATTTTGGATATTAACCCCTCATTATATCTAGGATTTCAAAATATTTGTTCCATTCTATAGGTAGTCTATTCATTTTGTTAATGGCTCCCTTTGCTGTTAATAAGTGTTTGAGTTTGATGCCGTCCTACTTGTAAAATTTTTATTTTGTCACCAGAACTTTAGGTGTCATATCTAAAAAATATTATTGCCCAGACCTATGTCAAGGAGTTTTTTCTATGTTTTCTTCTAGAAGCTTTGTGGCTTTTATTCTTACTTTTAAGTCTTTAATGAACTTTGAGTCAATTTTTGTGAGTGGTATAAGTTAGGGGTCTAGTTTCATTCTTTTATATGTGAATATCAATTTTCCTAGTACCATTTATTGAAGATACTCTGTTTTCTCCACTGAATATTCTTGACTCCCAGGTCATTTAAATTGACCTTATATGGATGGGTTTGTTTCTGGGCTCTTGATTTACTTCTGTTTTTCAATGTGTCTGTTTTTATGCAAGGGCCACACTGTTTTAATTACTTTAGCTTTATAACATAGCTTGAAATCAGGGAATGGGATGCCTCCACTGTATCCCATTTTTTTTTTTTTTTTTTTTTTTTTTCTTCAGAGTTGCTCTGGCTATTCAAGGTCTTTTTTGGCTCCATATAAATTTTGTGTTTGTTTCTTCTACTTCTGCAAAAAAATGCCATTGGAATTTTGATAGTGATTGCATTGAAGTTATAGGTGTCTTTGGATAACACAGGCATTTTAACTATTTTAATTCTTCCAATCTGTGGCACTGGATACTTTTTCACTTATTTGTGTCTTCTTTGATTTCTTTTATCCATGTCTTACAGCTTTCAGTAACAGATCTTTCACTTCCTTCCTTAAATTTATTCCTAAGTATTTTATTATTTTCCATGCTGTTATAAATTGAATCATTTTCTTTATATATTTTTCAGATTATTAGTTGTTAGTGTATAGAAACTACTGATTTTTGTATGGTAATTTTGTATCCTGAAATTTTACTGAATTCATTGATTAGATCTAACAGTTTGTTGGTGGAATCTTTGGGATTTCCTAAATATAAATTCATGTCATCTACAAATAGATACAATTTTACTTTCCCTTTTCAATTCTAGTAACTTATTTCTTTTTCCTTCCTGAATGCTCTGGCTAGGGCTACCAACATTATGCTGAATATGAGTTGTGAGAGTGGGCACCTTTGTCTTATTCCTGATCTCAGAGGGAACGTTTATAGTTTTTCACTACTGAGTGTGATACTTGTGAAATTCTTATATATAGCCTTTATTATATTAAGGTATATTCCTTCAATACCTAATTTGTTAAGAGTTTTTATCATGAATAGATGCTGAAATTTGCCAACTGCTTTTTTCGACATCTATTGAGATGATGATACGATTTTTCTTTCATTCTATAAATGTAATGTATCACATTTATTGATTTGCATATGTTGGACCATCCTTGCATCCCAGGCATAAATCCCACTGGATCATGGTGAATGATAAATTTAATGGAAATTGAGTTTGTTGGTATTTTATGAGAGTTTTTGCATCTATATTCATCAGAGATACTGTACTGAGATTTTCTTTTCTTGTAGTGTCCTTTTCTGGCTTTGCTATTAGGGTACTGCTGGCATCATAAAATGAGTTTGGGAGTGTTCCCTCCTCTGATTTTTTTTGGAAGAGGTTGAGAAGGGCTGGTATTAAGTCTTTTTAAAATATTTGGTAAATTTCACTAGTGAAGCCATCCATCCCAGAACTTTTCTTCACTTGAAGATTTTTGATTACTGCTTCAATATCCTTACTTGTAACTGGACTGGTCATATTTTCTACATCTTCCTGATTTGTTCTTTATGAGTTGTATGTATCCAGGGATTTTTCCATTTCTTCCAAGTTGTTCAGTTTGTTGGCATATAGTTCATAGTAGCTTCTTATGATCCCTTGTATTTCTTGGGTATCAGTTATGAAAATTCCATTTTCATTTATAATTGTGGAGATTTGGGTTCTCTTTCTTATTTCATTGGTTAGTCTAGCTAAAGATTTGTCAATTCATTTATTTTCAAAGAATCAACTCATAGATTTGTTAATTCTTGCTATTGTTTTACTGTTCTCTGTTTCACTTCTTTCCACTCTAATCTTTGTTATTTCCTTTCTTTTTACTACCTTTGGACTCAGTTTTTTCTTCTTTTTCTAGTTCCTTGAAGGATTAAATTAGGTTGTTTATTTGAGATCATTTATGCTTCGTAATGTGGGTGTTTCTTGCTGTGAACTTCTCTCTCAGCACTGCTTTTTCTACATCCCATAATTTTGGTATGTTGTGTTTCCATTTTTCTTTCTAAAGATACTTCTTATTTCCTTTTAATTTCTTCTTTGATCCATTGGTTGTTCAATATAATGTTGTTTAATTTCCACATACATATAAGTCTCCATGTTTTTCTCCTGTTACTGATTTCCAGTTTCATACTACTGTTGTCAGATAAGCTATTTGGTATGATTTCAATCATCTTGAATTTGCTGAGATTTGTTTTGTGACCTAACATATGGTCTACACTAGAAAATGTTCCATGTACACTTGGAAATACTATGTATTCTATTATTGTCAGAATGTTTTGTATATGTCTTAGGTACTTTGATAATCCATTCTCAACAATGGATAGGTCATCCAGACAGAGAATCAATAAGGAGACAGTGGATTTGAACAACACTATGGACCAAAGTCCCCAACTAATACTGTATTGCTAGTTATATCTCCTTTTTGTTCTGTTTTTATTTTATAAGTTTAGGTGATCCAATGTTGGGTTCATAAATATTTAAAATTGTTATATCTTCTTGATGGATTGACCCACTTATCATTATATAATAACCATCTTTGTATATTTTTAACATTTTTAGATTGAAGCCTATTTTGTCCAATGTAATTAAGCTACCTTTGCTTATTTTTGGTGACCATTTGCTGGATATAGCTTTTTCTGTCCTTTTACTCTCAGTCTGTGCACCTCTAAGACTAAAGTGGGTCTCTGTAGTTAGCATATTACTGAATCTTGGTTTTTTTTTTTAATCCATTCAGACATTCTATATCTTTCAATTGAGCATTTAATCTATTTACATTTAAAGTAATTACTGTTAGATTAAGACTTAATATTCCCATTTGTTTGTTGTTTTATGGCTGTTTGGTAGATTCATTTTTCTTTGTTTCTTATCCTGCTGTCTTATTTGTGTTTTGGTATTAGTATCCTTTGACTTATTTTTTACTGAAATATAGTTGGTTTACAATGTTGTGTTACTTTCTGGTGTACAGCATAGTGATTCAGTTATACATATATAGATACATACTCATTTTCATATTGTTTTCCATTATCAGCTATTCCAAGGTATTGAATACAGTTCCCTGTGCTATACCGTAGGGCCTTGCTGTTTATCTATTTTATGTATAGTTGTTGGAATGTGAAAATTCCAAACTGTCAATTTATTTCTCCACCCATTCCCTCCTGGTAATAAGTTTGTTTTCTATGTCTATGAGTCTGTTTCTGTTTTGTAAATAAGTTCAGTTTTCTCACTTTTTTAGATTCCACATACAAATGATATCATATGGTATTTTTCTTTCTCTTTCTGGCTTACTTCACTTAGAATAACAGTCTTCAGTTCCATCTATGTTGCTGCAAAT
Source organism: Camelus ferus (assembly GCF_009834535.1). NCBI lineage: Eukaryota > Metazoa > Chordata > Mammalia > Artiodactyla > Camelidae > Camelus > Camelus ferus. The sequence goes on from NC_045730.1 coordinate 16,290,180, forward strand.
GGCATTATTTTATTATTTTTGTGGCTTAGTAGTATTCCATTGTATACACACATACTACATCTTCTTTATCCAATCGTCTGTCAATTAACATTTAGATTGTTCCCATGATTTGGCTATTGTAAGTGCTGCTTCTGTGAACACTGGGGTGCATGTATCCTTTTGAATTAGAGTTTTCTCTAGCGCTATGCTGAGGAGTGGGTTTGCTGAATCATATAGTAAGTCTATTTTTAGTTTTTAAATGAATATCCATGCTGTCCTCCATAATGGCTGCACCAAAACACATCACATTTAGGAGGATTCCCTTTTCTATACATGCTCTCCAGTATTTATTATTTGTGGACTTTTTAATGATGGCCATTCTGATTGGTGTGAGGTGATACCTCATTATAGTTTTGATTTGCATTTCTCTAGAAAAAATGAGCATTTTTTTCCTGTGCTTATTGGTCATTTGTATGTCTTCATTAAAGAAATGTTTGTTTAGGTCTTGTGCCCATTTTTGGATGGGGTTGTTTATTTATTTTTTGTTATTAAGTTGTATGAGCTATTTGTACATTCTGGAAATTAAGCTTTTGTCAGTCACATCGTTTGCAAATATTTCTCCCACTCCATAGTCTTTTTGTTTTGTTTATAGTTTCCTTTGTTGTACAAAAGCTTATAAGTTTAATTAGGTCCCATTTGTTTATTTTTGCTTTTATTTCAATTGCCATGGTAGACTGCTTTAGGAGAACATTGCTAAGATTTATGTCAGAGAATGTTTTATCTATGTTTTCTTCTAGAGTTTTATAGTGTCTTGTCTTGTGTTTACATATTTAAGCCCTCTTGAATTTATTTTTGTGTATAGTATGAGGGAGTGTTCTAACTTCACTGATTTACATGGCAGCTGTCCAACTTTTCCAACACTGCTTGCTGAAAAAACTGTCTTTTCTCCACTGTATATTCTTGTCTTTTTTGTGCTTTGACTTCTTAATCATGCTCTTTTATGTAATGTACAGGTTTTACCCTTGTGGTCACCATGAGGCTTACAAAAACACCTTAGAATTATAAAATCTAATTCTAAACTAACAACTTAATGTCTACAGCATTCCTAAACTTCTCCTCTCCCTAGGCAGTTTAGGTTATTGATATTACAGTTTGCAGATTTTCTTTTGTTTATTTAATAACACATTATTATAGTTATGGTTATTTTTACTATTTTTAACTTTCAAAGTACAGTTGTAACTGAATTATGCACCACCATTACCACATTACAGAATCTAACTTTCACTATATATTTACCATTTCCATTAAGTTTTATGCTATCTTCTTATGTTTTCACCAGTTAATGTCTTTTACTTCCACTCAAGGAACTCCCTTTAGCATTTCTTATAAGGCAGGTCTTTTAGTGATGAATTCCCTCAGCATCTGTTTGTTCAGAAAAGTCTTTATCTCTCTTTCATTTCTGAAAGACAGCTTTGCTGGGTACAGAATTCTTGGTTGACATATTGTTTTTTCTTCCCATATTTTGAATATAGCATCTTATTTTCTCTTCTGGCCTGAAAAATTTCCGTTGAGAAATCTGCCTTATTATTTTGGGGGTGTTCCTTTCTATGTAACTTGTCTTTTCTTTTGCTGCTTTCAAAATGTTTTCTTTGTCTTTGACTTCTGACAATTCAATTATTATGTGTCTCAGTAGTAGCCCTATTCAGGTTCAACTGATTTGGTTCTTTGGACATCATGGATCTGAAAGTCCACTTCCCTCTCCAAGTTTGGAAAGTTTTCAGCCTTTATTGCTTTAAATATTCTTTCTGCACCTTTTTTTTCTCTTCTCCTGGGAGAAATGACTCATGTCCCTTGTTCTGTGGCCAAATGGGGACATCTGCCTTGCTCTGCTGACAGTCAGTGTTGTCACGTGGGCTCTCCATTTAAGAGCACCATTCAGGAATTGAAATGCTGGGTTATGCAACTCCAAAATGCTCAGGTCAGACTTCCTGGTTGGGTGAGGCTGGGATCTACATACTTAGTGATACACAAAGCTCTGACTCAGCTCCACTGCCTGATGTGGGTAGGAGTGGGGGCAAACCAGGCTCCTGGGCCAGTATGGCAATTTACCTGAGCTCCCAAAACAGAAATTCCTGTGCCCTATGGAGTTTCCAGATAAGATTGCATCACTATCTTGGCTCTACCATTGAACAAAGATGCTGGTTGGTACCACCACTTAAGCACTGCAGGATGGAATCTGCTCTGCCAAGATCTGAGTGCTGATTGTTACAAGTCCCTTCCCCCTTCACCATCGCACTCAGTTTGCCAGTGGTCAAGACCCCAAAGAGCTTTGCCAGCCTTGGAGTTGGTTCTGCCCCCCAACCTGGGTAAGGGAGCTAATTCATTGCCCTGCTCACTGCTGAGGGTAGCTTCAAGAAGTCTGACCAGGAAGTCTATTCAACCAGCAGTGCTGGTGTATAGTGAATATTGATCAGGGATTCTTTTATGTAGAAGTTTTTCTGCCTTTTCCCTCTATCCAATCTGTAATCTAGTCTTTGAACTATTTTTTAATTTAACTGTGAAATATATCACATTTGCAAAACATTGTATATAAACCTCATGTATAGTTTAAAGAGCAGTCATTTAAAAAATACCCATCACTGAACTCAAGAAGTATAATGTTGCCAATACCTTTGGAAAACCCTCTGTGACCATCCTTAAACACGTTTCCTTTCTTTCCCTTCAGGGTTAAACACTATTCTATGTTAATTGTTCTCTTCTTTTCCTTTATGATTGTATTTTCTATATGTACAACTCTAATCAAATGATTTTACTAGTTTTACCTCTTTCTGAACTCAGATAAATGTATACGTTTCTGTGTATTTCTCTGTTCCTTAAAATAGGGTTCATACATGTTGATGAAAGTCACTCTTCATTTCATTTTCAGCTCTTGCATAGTATTTCTGTATTTTGATATTCCACAATATATTCACCTAGGTTTCTGTCATTAAGCATTGTGGTTTTGTTTTACTTTGTTTTACTATTACAAACATGTTGTTGTGAACTATGAAGATACGGTTCTCCATTCATCTCTCCAGCTGCAAAATCTGTAAGCTCTAACAGCCCATTTGCTCCACTATTATTATTTTAGGAATAGTTGCATAAGTAAATAGCCCTGGATAGATTGGGTTAGTGACTTACTCTAGAACTAATTCATTTATGTTCTCATATACTAAAAGTAGAGGCTTCCCCTTCCTGAAGACATCCCAGGGTAAAAAGGATATAGATGCCTCCTTCCTGCTTACATTTCAGGCTAATAAATAGTGTCGCTCTCTGGAAGGGAGAACAGACAGGTTTGTCAGCAGCCCTTATATAGGATTAGAGTTTCTTATTCTCAGCGTTCCTCCACATAATGCATTTTTATTTCTTATACGAGCAGCACCCAGCCCTCACCACACCATCCTGTGGGAATTGAGGGCTACAGTATTACTTTGTTACTTTTGCTGTGAATAATAAACTATCTTTCCTCTTAATTCTGGTGCTTCATGTCTTTCTAGTAGCATCTATGAAACTGACTGAACTTGTTAGCTTGCAAGCAAGATGAAATCTCAGATGCTTTCACAGTTCCTGACTTGATGGTTTAACAAGAACATTGTGGTACACGTCTCTTGAAGCACTTATTCAAGAATTTCGGGGGGGGGGGGCGCGTATACCTAGAAGCAGAATTGCTATGCACTAGATAATGTCAAGTTGTTTTTTAAAGTGGTTAAACCAATCTACACTGCACTCAAGAATGTTAAAGAGCTTTTGGGTTACATATCTTCACCAAAGCTTGGAATTCTCACTTTATTCAGTTATTATCAACCCATTTGGTGTGAAAAATCATCTTGTAGTGGTTTTAATATGCTCATTTAATGCAGCTAAGTAATTTTTCACATATATAGTAGCAATTTTGTTTCCTCTTCTAAGGAAGACTAGTTCATGGTTTTGTTCCATGTTTCTACTGGGTTGATTGTCTTTATCTAGTTAATTTCTATGAGTTCTTTATATTTTTTGGAGCCTAGTCATTTATTAGTTAGTGGCTTGCAAATACCTTCCCCCAGTTTTTTGCTTTCATTTTCTGTGTCATGTCTTTTGATAATCAGAAAATCTTACCATTAATATAGTAAAATTTGTCAGTGCTTTTCTTTTTTATTTTTGCTTTGGGGTCTTAGTTAAGACTCACCCCCTACTCCTAAGATTATAAAAAATATACATTGTCTTTTGAAATGTAATGTTTTGTGTTTAACACTTAAATCCTTGAACCACCTAGAATTGATTTCTGTGTATGTTATGGGGGAAGAATCGACTTTAGTTTTTCCCATGTGGATAAGAAATCATGGAAGTACAACTTATTGGATTGTCTATCCTTTTCATGCTGAGCTATACTGCCAATTCCATCATATATCAGATTTTCACATATACATTGGCTTGTTTCTGGACTGTTATGTTCCACTGGTGTATTTATCACTCTCTGCCTCAATGCTAATTATTATACATTACTATAGTTATATAATTACTGTAACATTATAATAGCTTGATAGCTGGTATGTCAAATGTGTCCCTAACTCCTCAAATATGCACTTGCTTTTCTAAATATATTGTAGAATCAACTTGTCAAATTCCACAATAGAAGGCAACTATTTTAATTAAATTTCTTTTTTTTTTTTGGTGTATGTTGAACATTTATTATAACTAATTGGCAATGTCATAAGACAACGCTCACGTGGCCTGAATATTGGTCACAATCACAACAAAGCTTAATCCAGCCCAGCATACAAATGAAAGTGTAAACTGTGAAGACATGTTTACTGTGAAGACATGTTTACATATATAGAAGTATGTATAAAAGTGACACTGAAATAACTGTATAGCCTTAAAAAATATAGGGCCCACTAATGCCATTTTATCTCATTCAACTCAACTTTCGTATGAAAGGTGGTGTTTATGACTTCTGATAAGTAGGCAGTGTCGTGGAGGGGAAGGAAGCTGCCCTAACATTTGCTCTGTTTCTAAGTGGAGAGAAGCAATAGGGGGGCAAAATAAATTTGGCTGTAACGAGCACCCTTGCTTTAGACAATGACTTATGCAACACTTTGTGAAGAGAATAACACACTTTTCACAAGAAACTGTTACTAAAAATCCCTGGTAAGTCAACATTTCCGTTTTATTTTGGGGGCATCAAAAATAATCCAACTAAGTGACTAAATGATTATGACCACAAAAAATTTATCTCAGGAGTCAAATATTCCTTGGCCTTAAAAACAACATACTTACTATTATTGAAACAGCTGATCTCTGTTCCCCGTCCCAGGTTCAGAAGTCTTTTAAACAATTTTTAGTGTAAAACAGCATCATTACATTTTAGTCTTTTGTGTATTCCCTTTGTTTTAAGGTATTTAGTTTCTAATAAGGGTCTTTGGTATAAATTTATTTTTCTTTAAAGTTTCAACATACAGTGAAATTTTCCTTCATTTGATATGTGACATGTCAATTCCCTTTATTCTCATATATAGTGAAATGCTGCACTGGTCTTTGGTTTCATAAAATCAGGTTTCACATAATTTAAGTTTCTTTTGCCAAAGACAGTAAGTAATAAATTGCCTGATCTTGTCATTTTCATAGATGCACATAATCAGATTAAGAGAAAGAGACCTATAAACTTTAAAATAGGAAGAAAAGTTACTTTTCTTTTTCTGCATTCATTCTAATTCCTATGTAAGTCCCTTGTTATCACTTGATTAACCAAAGTTCCCTTTAAAAAAAAGTTGTGTAGGCCTGAATGAAGCAGCTTAGCAGAACTGTAACGCTGACAAGACGTCATCTTACACCATTAGCTAACATGGACATGAAGACAGTGACCATCTACAGGGTGTGAAATGCCACAAGAAGTCATCAACAGGGGAGGAGAGTTATGTCAGTCCAATTTCTTCAAGAACACTACGTGGGGTTTCAGCTTCCTCCTGCAGTAGATCAGCCCGCTCAATTGCTTTAAGGACATTTTTCTTGGATGCTTCCCGAACTTCCCCTCCCAAAAGAAACTCATCCAAAACAAGCCTTCTCAAAATTAAAGATGACATCAAGTTCACACACACTGCCAAAATACTTGTCAAGTAATTCCACATAACGATGAATTATTTCCAGGGTAATTAGTTCATTGTCCTGACCCTCAATACCACAGCAAAAATACAGACTGGCATATCTTTTGCAAACAATTTTCAGATCTCGCCATTCAAGAAAGCTGCACATTTTAGGTTTCCGTGCTAAAACGGTTTGAACAAGTTCTCTTGTGATCTTTTTCTTCTCTTTGTCTGATAATGGGACTTACCATTTCTGCAGTCGAAGCTTTCCCTGACGACTAAAAAGCAACATAAACTGCATGGCGGCCGCGGGCCGCGGGGCTTGGCCGGCGGCGGCGGCGGCGGCGGCGGCTGAGGGCAAGGCCCCTGTCGCTGAGCTGAGGAAGCGAAGCCGTGTTGCTGTGGGGAGCTTAATTAAATTTCTATTAGAAACGTATTTAGTCACACATTGATTTGGAGAAAATTGCTATATTTAAAATATTGCTTATTTCTAACCATAACCGTATCTCTTCTTTTATTTAGACTTCAGCAGTAACATCTTGCACATCTTTTGTTAGATTTGTACTGATACTTTGTCTTTGATGTTGTTGCTTTTACTGTCGAAAATGGCATCTTCTTCTTAAATTGCATTTTCTACTTTATTGCTAGAATATAGAAGTAAATTGAATTCTGATACATTAATATTGCTAAACTCATTAATTTTAATAATTTGTCAATTATTGTGAATTTTGATCTAAAAATGTGTTACCTACTAATGGTGATATTTTTCCTTTCCTTTCCAATCCTTGTGATTTTTATTTATTCCTCTTTTCTTAGATTACTGACTAATACCTTCTGGAAAATACTGTATAAAAATGGTGATAGCTGACTTTCTTGGTTTTATTTCTCTGTTTCAAGGGAAATGCTTTTAAAATTTCCCATTGAGTGTGGGTGTAACATGCTTCTTTTAAAAGTTAAGAATATTTCCTTCTATTCCTGGTTTGCTGAGGGACATACGAATTTTGACTTTTATAAAGTGCTTTTTCCTTATCTAGTGAGATAACCACTCATGTAGCAAATTACCCTAATAAAATGAACTCTTCAGTGTTGATACAAAGTTACATCTTTGCACTAAACACAACTTAATTTTTTATATATTGGAGAATTTGGATTGTAATTTTCAAATTTTTATATCTATTTTTATGAATTGGAAGCTTTATATCTAGTTTTAAGAATGAGAATAACCTGTGGATCTTTTTTTCTCATGTTGTCCATTTCTAATTTGAGCAACATGGTCATTTCAGCTTCATTTAATTCAACATCAGGTTTTTGAATGCCTTTTTTTGTGCTAAGCACAGTTCTGATGCTTTGGAGAAAGCACATGAAACAGTCAAGATCCCTGTTCTTACCATTTAACATAGAAAAACATAATGATAAATGGAATAAATAATTAAGCTCTATAGTATATTAGAAGATGTTATGTACTTTGGAAAGAATAGCACATGGACCAAAAATGGATCAGGGAAGCAAGGGAGGGAGGTGAGTTACAATTTCTAATAGAGTGGTTAGTGGAGTTGTCATGGAGAAGGTGACATTTGAGCAAAGCTTTGAAGAAGGTGAGGACATGAGACATGTGGGTATCAGAGACAAAAGCATTGCAGACAGAGGGTCAAGTTACTACAGAGATCCTGAGGTATGCATGTCCATCAGGTGTCCAGAAACATCAAGATAACTGAGTGGCTGGAGAGGGTAAGTGAAGGTAAGAGTCATGCAGTATGTAGTCAGAAAGGCAGTATAGTCAGGTTCTGTAGGGCCTTGGGACTGTAAGAACCTGGTCTTTCTCTGCGAGAGACCAGGAGCAGCTGTAAGGTGTGAGCAGGAAGATGACATGATGTCTTACATTTTAGGAGCACTACTCCAGCTACTGTACTGAGAAAAGACTACAGGGAGGCAGAGAAAGAAGCAGGGACATGTCAGGAGATTATTCCAATGATCCAAGCAGGAGACTAGGGGAACTGGCAGTGGGAGTGATGAGAACTGCTCAGATAACAGATATTTTTTTGAAAGTGGATCCAGTAGAGTTTCCTGACAGATTGGATGTGGGGTGTGAGAAGAAGGAAGGAATAAAGAATGGTTCCAAGGTTTGAGTATGAGCAACTGGAATGGGGAAGACCAAGTAAGTAGGGCAGGCTTGGTGGGGAGTCGGGGGAAATCAGAAACTTAGTTATAGACGTTGAGTTTGAAAAGCACCTTAGACATCCAAGTGGAGGTGCCTCGTGTCAGTCAGATGTATGAGTCTGGAGTTCAGGCAGGAGGGAGGTATGTGTTTATGAGTGAATCTGAACCAAGAATTGGATGTAGAGAGAAATAAGAGCTAAGCATTCAGGCCTAAGAAGTCAGGGAAAAAATGATCTCACTTAGGAAACTGAGCAGTGACAAAATTTTTGTTTTTATTTTTGGGCAACCATATATGTGATAAACACGACCAACCTCTGTTTTGCCCATCTGCTGCTCTCGCGGTTCTGCCGCTATTTCGGGACAAGCAGAGCTGACCGCAAGTAACAACTTCTACCTTTTGCAAAACCCACCAATCAGCATTTACCCTACAGCATACCTCATCTGCTTAACAACTTCTGCCTCCCCAGACCTGACTGAGGCCTGCTGGTGGGAAAGTTCATCCCAGCTCCCCTCTTTCAGACACGCCCCTTTCACTTTCAATATACCCACGGGAATAAATAACCAAGCCTGTATGCAGAAAAACGGGCTGCAGTCTAGCTGGAGATCCTTTCTGCATGTTTTCTAAAAATAGACTTGACTGTACCCTTTAGCTGTCTCTCTTTCCTTTCTTTCTCTCTGACGCTGACAAAATGTAGTATGAATTCCGGCCCTAAACCGTTCTGAATGTGAGCTTGTGGCAAGTTCTTAGGAAACGTTTTATGTTTGCCTTCTTCATTAAGATGCCTGCCATGGCAGGATATAGATACCTCCCAGGTCAAGTCTCCAGGCCAGCCTCTTCCCTCTCTCAGCCCTCTCATTTGATCCCTCATCACTGGTCTGGTGACCCCTCATAATGTAGGCTCTAGGTCATAGTTTGTTACCCCAGGGAAAACCTAACACTCAGAATCCGTATATTCTTTTCAATACTGGCCTACAAAGAATTGCTTTATTTTCATCACCTCAACTGCATGTTTAAAAATTATATTTAGCTATAATTTAGACATAATGACCCAGAAAATTTTCTCTAAACATCTAAACTACTACATTGCTCTGGTCAGATTTGCTGTTAGATTGGTTTTAGGTACAAAAAGTTAAAGGAGTCAGGGATTACCACAAGGATTTTGGACTAACAAAGTAATAGAGCAGTTGTTTACTGAAATGGAGAAGATTGATGAATAATTTTTCCTTTATAGAATAAGCACAGAATCAAGAGTTGAAGAAGAGCAAGGTAAAACAACTGATATTTTGATGAAGATTTCAGAACTTGCAAATACATACATATAAATCGCAAATTAGAGTCCTCTATTTCAAAGTAATCACCTCGGGAAATCTTTCATTTATTCTAATGAGGCTGACATTTCAAAATCTTTTGGGGACTTTTTTTTTCAAAGATTGTCATCAAAACCTTTGGAATATTTTTTAAATATCCTCTTGAGTAGTAAATCTCTGGTTTGTGAAAGTGAATTTGCTTTTTAGAAACAGTGAAAAAAATCATCTAGTGCTGAGCCTGTTGAAAATGGTAGTTGATCAAAGTAGGGAATGATTATTTGGGATCACAAATGCATAGGACCACAATTTAATGACTGGCTTTCTACTGTGATGTCTACACCGGCTTGTGCATATCTCAGCTTAGGTGATCTATGTGTATTTACTGATGATAAGACTTTACAGCATGACCAGTGACCCTGGCCAGAGTGAGTCAAAATCATACACCATAAATCTGAATGAGTAATTGTAGGGCGGCAGAAGGATTCCACACAGTTACTAATATATTTCGCCCCTTTGTTTATCCACTGGAGCTCAGGCTAGCCCTATTGAGGATGGTGCTTGTCAGTGGTGCTGACTTTGAATGACAAAGTCTTCACATAACCTTCAAGCAAAGCCTCAGTCCAAACCTATCACCGGCGGCCCAGGGAATCCCTCAGCAGCAATAAATGTCTCATATTCATTTTTCACTGGATAACACTACGGCTCTCAGTCCTGGAAGAAAATCGCATACAGCTCTATTACCTTTTAAATGCGCCTGATTCCTTTCCTTACTGGCTTCCCTTTAAGGGGGAAAAAAATGGGGGGTTTTGCATTTTTTTTTCACCCATTTGTGTCATTTCTGTTTCCTTTTCAGTTAAAATGTCCTAGGTAATTGTATTATAAACAATCTTAAGGGATTCTCACACCCACTTTAACATGATTTTCGTATAACAAATATAGCTCTCTTGGCTTTTGTGACAATGTCAACAATTTTGAATCATTTTACCATTAAAGTATGATGCTGGCTGGTATAATAAAATATTTCTACTTCTCTATTTGTATAATATGTATTTTAAGAGAAAAACTATGGATTTTACATGATAGTAAGTTTCTAATGCAAAAACAGCTAATGAATATGATGTCTGACTTTCTGGACTGCATAAATCATGCATTTATAGATAGCTGAGTGATTTGTTTTAAGCTTAACCAAGTTGTGTTCCCATTTCTTCCATGAAAAGTCATGATAGTTCTGAGCTGGGTTAAAAAATATAAAATTAAATACCACAAAATGATTATACTTACATTTAGAAAATAATTTTAAGGTGCTATAGTTTAATAGTTAAGATGTTATTTATTTAACTCATGGTTAATTCTCATAATTCTTTATTAAAATTGAAGTATAGTTGATTTACAATATTATATTAGTTTCAGCTATACAACATAGTGATTCAATATTTTTATAGATTATACTCCATTTAAAGTTACTATAAAATAATGATTATCTTTCTCTGTGTTGTGCAATATATCCTTATAGCTTATTTATTTTATACATAGTAGTTTGTACCTCTTAGTCACTTACCCCTAGGATGCCCCCCATACACCCTCTCCCCAGTGGTAACCACTAATTTGTACCCTATATCTGTGAGCCTGTTTCTCTTTTGTTCATTCCTTTGTTTTATTTTTTAATATTCCACATATAAGTGATAACATAAAGTATTTGTCTTTCTCTATCTGACTTATTTCACTATCATAATTCCCTCTAGGTCCATTCATGTTGTTGCAAATGGCAGAATTTGCAACATTTTTTATTCATATATATATATGAATTTTTATTATATATATACCCCACATCTTTTTTATCTTCTTTTTCTTTCATCAGTTGATGGACACTTAACATTGCTTCTGTATCTTGGCAATTGTAAATGATGCTGGTATGAACATTAGGGTGCATATGTCTTTTTAAATTAGTGTTTTCTTTGGATAAAAACCCAGGAGTAAAATTGCTGGATCATGTGGTAGTTCCATTTTTAGTTTTTTGAGGAACCTCCATACTGTTTTCCATTATGGCTGCACCAATTTACATTACTTCCAACAGTGTATGAGAGTTCTCCATTCTCCACATCCTCCCCAACATTTGTTCTTTTTGATGATAGGCATTCTGCCAGGTGTGAGGTGATACCTCATTGTGGTTTTGATTTGCGTTGTCCTGATGGTTAATGATGTTGAGCATCTTTTCATGTGCCTGTTGGCCATCTGCATGTCTTCTTTAGAAATAAAGGCTATTCAAGTTTTCTGCTCATTTTTAATTACTTTTTTATATTGAGTTGTATGAGTGATTTATATATTTTGGATATTAATTCTTTATCAGTCATATTATTTGCAAATATTTTCTCCCCTTCAGTAAGTTGTCTTTAGAACAAATAACTCTAAAATTTATATAGACCCACCAAAGACCTTGGATAGCCAAAGCAATCTTGAGGAAAGAAAAATGGGGGTATCATACTCGCTGACTTCAGACTATACTCAAAGCTACAGTAATCCAAACAGTATGATAGTGGCACAAAAGCAGACACATAGATCAGTGGAACAGAATAGGGAGCCCAAAAATAAACCCATACACCTAAGATTATTTAATCTATGACAAAGAAGGCAAAATTTTGCAATAGAGAAAAAAACTATCTCTTCAATAAATAGTGCTGGGGAAAGTGGACAGCTACATATAAAAGAATAAAATTAGAACATTTTGTCATGCCATATACAAAAATAAAATCAAAATGATTTAAAGACCTAAATGTAAGACTAGAAGCAATAACACTCCTAAAAGAAAACAGGCATAAACTCTTTGATGTAAATTGTAGCAGTATTTCTTTGGACATGTCTCCTAAGGTAAAGGAAACAAAATCTAAAATAAATGAAATTGGATGTAATTAAACTTAAAAATTTTTACACAACAAAGAAAACCATCAACAGAAGGAAAAGATTCATAATTCTTTTTTTTTTAATTTTGGGACTTTTGCTATATGAAATACAAAACTGACACTGAGAATTTAGCAAAATTCACCTTATAAATTGCACAGAGATTCTGATGCCACACCAACTCAATGTACACATTTCAGCAATTTGCTTTTTAATATTTAAAACAATTTCTGTGATACACTGGGAGGGCAGAAAGGAGTCCAGGCAGAAATGTGGTTAGAAGGGCTCACCTTCACAAGAAGGGGTCCTGGACTTTCAAATGCTAGTGGCAGTGGGTCAAAGGTATCAGTCTCCTGATCATCAGCACATCCACTTGGCAAGGTGAGATGTAAATACTGGAAAATAAGTGAAGGGAAGTGACTTTAGGTGATTTCAAATTTCATGAGTGAATTCCTAGTCATGGTCAGTCTATTTGTTCAAACTACAAAGAAATATATGGCATGGACCATGTCTGCCTCTTCACCAGCTAATGGACATAATACAAGGTAAGCTAATCTAATCTGGAATCTAGTTGTTTTCAAAATTTTACATGAGAAAATCAAAAAAATTGGAAATGTGTAGGCCGTTATGTGTTTTAAGAGATACACTGAAATTTTGATAATTGTGTATCTACACTCACACAAACACACTTTCTCAGGTGCTCTACACCAGATACAAAGGATATTGATTCACTTCAGCTTAACAAATATCCACTAAGTAGTTACTCAGGAAGGAAAGAAATAAAAATAAATGTGATTTTAATCTATTCTCCAATGACAAACCGTTACAGAATGATAAGAATTCATTATGAAGAGGCACAGAAACATAAACATTTATTATATTAAATGCAAATACAAAATACCAAAATCCTCATAAATTTGAGTGAAGGTATGCAAAATTTACATACATCTGGACAAGAACTAGAAGATAATATTGAAAAATAAGAAGTTACAGCACAGTTATTTACACATTTATTCTTTGACCTAGCAATCTGATTTTAAGAAATATATCCCAAACGTACACAGGCAAAAATGCAGAATGGCATATATATGAGATTATTTATTGTGGTCTTATTTATAATAGCAGAAGACTTGGAAATAACCCAGATGTTCAGAGAAAGAGGACTTGTTGAGTAAACTATGGGACATTCACAAATAAGAATATTCTATAGCTATAAAAAAAGAAAGAATAATGATCAATATTGATATGGGGCAGTCTTTAAAATTTATTATTAATTAAGAAAGCAAGGTGTAGAATAGCATTAATAGTTAGGAAATTAGAAAAATATCAATATATTTATTTATAGTTATGTTTCACTTATTTTTTTAACAATCACTGGCAAAAACTAATAAAAGCACTGAGCTACATTGGAAGAAAGAGCAGATGGAGGGGACACAGATTGAATTGACACTTCATGAAAATAATTTATTATTTTGGCTTCGGAATCTGTACATGCTTTATGCAAACTAAAAAATAAAATCAAAAGGCAAGAAAAATAATTCCTAAATACAAAAAATAACCTGAAAGGAATTATCCTGTACATACAAATAAAATATAAAGTTAATGGTATAACCACACTGGCAATTGAATTTCTTCACCTGACTTTAAAACACAGTATTTTGAAGGAATTCTAGAGACATTGCATGAAACAGTATGTAATCTACCGTGGACTGCTTCTATAAGTAGTTTTAATGCACCCTCTCTTAGTCTTATAATTATATAAAACACAAATTTCATGAACCACTAGTAAAAGAAAACACTCAAGAAATAATAAAATAGTTTGAAGGACAGAAAAAGTTGGTGACTTTTTGTTAGTATTTCTTTCAGAGACTTTATCAAGAAGAAAGGTTAAAAAAACCCCACTATTTTCAGACAGTGGGCTAGTATCTCCCCCTGCAAAAAATAATTCTCATATTTAAGTACACTAAAATTTTTGCTGTATGTTAATTCCTCCTTAAGAAGCAAAATTAAGCACCAATATTAATATTAGTAGAGCAGTAATCAGAACCATAATTCAACTCATAACTGCCCAAATTAGTCATTTGGAGTTTTAGACATAATTTATTGACAAATTCATTTTTAATATTTCTCTGAGATCTCATTCCTTTAGAACAACCTTAATTTTTATTTAAAATAATTTTAAATGGGTCTTCATCACCTGTGCTATGTTCTACCCAACATTCTCTTCCAACGTGACTTTTAAAACATTATACAAAATGACAAATCAGTTGGTGAAAGTATACTTTTAAAATATCATAAATCAAAGCAAAAAAAATTTTTAAACATCAAAAAAGAAAATAAAAAAGGACAAAATAATGAACTAGGTTAATAGTAAAATATGTCAAAGTAGTCTTTCAAGAAAATGTCTGAAACCAATAGTAAACAATCAATATTTTGGAAATCATTAAATTTTGTATCAATAAGGACATTAGTTTAAAAGCCTTTGGAAATTTCTGATAAACATGGCTTTAAAATTTCAAAATTTCATGATGGCCGGAGTTAATGTTGTAAGGTAAGGGAGGAACCCAGTGTACACCTGAACTAACCCGAATTAACTCAAGTTCTAAATAATGTCACAATGTAAACATCTGTTGATTTGGTATCTAGGTTATTACCTTCCAAAACAAAATAAGGAACCCTCCAAAAACAAACAAAAAGTTTGGCTTCCAGTGCACTTAAAATTTGGGTGTCTGCCTGATGTAAGCAGAAAAGAAATGTCTTTGACGGGTAATAGGTGACCCACAGAATGGCTCAGAGGACTGAAGAAGTGTGAGACTATACAGCTAGGAAAACCACTGACAGGTCTGGTGAGGGCGTTGCTGCTACACTCCCAATGCCCCAGCCCTGTTCAGTCTATGCTGCCACCAGCATCACTGCCAACCACTGCCCCCACAAGGCTCCCATCTCAAAATAAATGGCAGAGGTGTTCCTTTGGAAGAACCTAAACCCTGTATCCACGACTTATCTGCAAGAGAATCTGCAAGGGAAAGGAAAGATCCAGCATGTTTAACAGTAGGAGACGGGCTTTTCTTCCTACCAAGACTCATAACAGAAGGATTTCAGATGCTGGGTTGATTTGAAAAAAAAAAAAAAAAAAAAAAAAAAAGGCAAATACCCTCTCCAAGATGATTCTGGCAGGACTCTGGCAAGACAGGCAGATCCAGAGTTACAATAACCTCTTAGCAGGATGTATTGCATTATTTATTTACTTGTGTTTCCTCCACTAAGTAAAAGCTTCTTGAAGGTGCCAGCTATGTCTCAATCACACATTTGTCTTTAGTGCTTGGTACAGTCTAACATGTTAACATACAGTCTAACATTTAGTGCTTGGTACAGTCTAACAGTCTAACTTGGTACAGTCAACATTCTGAGTAAATAGAGGAATGAATGAGTGAATGAATATGACTAGCACTCTTACTCCACAGTGGTCATAGGCTTAGGGTGGATAGCTAATTTAGTTTCCTTGTCATAGTTGTCTAGAGCAGAGGTTGAAGCTTAAAAATCCGACGATATTTTGGAACACTTACTGGTGATAACTGTCTCTTCTGTGATGGGTCAGAAACTCTGGGATGTGAGCCCAGAAATTTGGACATGGAAGAATGAGAATCAATAAGATAAGGGCCTCTTGAAGCAGGCAGCTTCTGGAAAATATATGGATCTTCTTTCATTTCTGATAGAGCCTGCTTCTTATTATCTCTTCCTAAATGATCCATTGCAATTTGTGTCAGAGTTGGCTCTTTGGTAAAAATTAATAATTGATTCAAAAAATGATTCATTACATATTCCAACGAAAAGTTCTGATTAGCATGTGACTAATTGGTTCTCTTCTCTTCAAAAGAAAAACCAGGACACGCAAACTGAACTTTCAGGGGGTCAAGGAAAGGAAAATATATGACTTTGCAAATTCATCTCAGGAACTTTTCTGAAAGTTGTGATTAGATGTTTTCAAATGTTTCATCATTCAAGATTAGATAGGCTAAAAATAAGTATTCAAGGATGGCTTAAGGGTCATCTTAAGGGACCTTGTAAAGAGAATCTGTTACTCAAAAAGTTTTATAGAGATGATACATAATTCATTTACAAAAGTAATTTGCAAACCATATTAGGTTAAGCCTGTAGAATTTTAGAAATAATGTAGAAGTGTTTTCAATTCAGGAAACTTAGACATTTACTTAGATATCTAGCTGTAACTGAAATGCACATAAAAATGCATGCTGTGTAGAGAATGCATCCACCAGCACAATCTATGCAACTTAAACATTGAAAGTATTTAAACACCCAAAGATAGCCTTGGCAAAATATTTGTTAGCCAATTTTAATTTTAAAACACAACCTGCTGAACTACCCATTTACTTCTGATAGTCCTTTGAAGCTAGCCGTTCAATCCAAAAATCTCAAAAATAAATTGGAGAACAATGTGTACTTTCATTCCTGTCCTATGCTTGATTAATTTTGTAGGGTAAATAGTTGTTCTTCCCCAAGCTGAATTTGTATGATTTTATAATTTTCTGCATGACCAAAAGGACACAGAAGCTTAGAGAAATATGTTACGTGGGATTTATTGTCCGCTTGAGGAGTCTACTTCTGGTTTTGTCCAGGAGAAAGGTTTAGGTCAGTAGCCTTAAAGCTCTGACTCAGGCGCTGACATAAGGATTCTCTCAATGGTAAGAAATGAGAAAAGGAAGATGTGGGCAAGGGAGGAAGCTGGTTATTTGTTAAGATGTATTTAAAGAGACAGGGACCTGGTGAAAGTGTGACTTGCAGGTGCTTTGTCTGTTTGTCTCCTTTTTCCCTCATCTATTTTCCCTTTTCCTGTAATTGAATTCTATTCTTGGAGGATTTTCCAACCAATATCCAAAGACATAAGAAGACAGAAAGTGAAGACAGCAAGGAGATTCAACTCTTCCTTGGAGTTTTGTGGCAAAGGGAAACAGAAAAATGGGCATTTGCCATGAGGCATATGGAAGCACAGGAAGCTTCTCTCTCTTTTTTTTTTTTTTTTTAAGGGAGAGAGAGGAGGTCATTGTTGTGATGTCTTTGAGTAGACAAAAGGGAATAGGATCCAGAAACAAGTAGAGATGTTGGCTTTAGGTAGGAATGCAGTTAATTCATGGAAATAGGTGGTAAGGCAGGATGGGAGCTTGTGGAAGCAAGATCAGCTGAAAAAGTGAGGATTGCCAAGGGGGTGCTGTAGGTTTGAGAAGAGATGATTAAGTGTAAAATGATCAGGAGAGTGAAAGAGAGAGCAAAAGAGCACACAAATGGACATAGGATTTCCAGGCATCATTTGAGGTCAGTGGTCCCATTAACATGGCTGGGTGCTCTTCTCCAGACAGCGTTCAGCAGCACAGGTATAGGCCTTGAATGGGCCAAGTATGAATTTAACAAGAGTTGAGGCTTTACTATTAAGGGCATTGGGATGAGGTGCTGGGAGGAACATGGTAGCTGAGGGTGTAAGCAATGGAGTTATAATGATGGACCATGGATGGAATCTAAGCTGGGTAAGAAAGAAAAGGGTTGAGAGACATTGAAGAGTTAGTAAGGCCAATGAGTTGTAGGACCCAAAGGGGCCAAAGGATGGTTGGACATAGGGAACTGAAGAATATGACTGCAAAATGAAAGGTGGTCCAACAGTGACCCTAGAAACTGAGATTGCAAAGGCTGTGAAGTTATTGGTAACTATAAAGTCTAGGGCATGTCTATGAGGCGTGTTGGGGACAACAAAGTCATGCACATAAAGGAGATCAGAAACTGAGGGGTCAGGGTATTCAAATGACCATCTATTTATATATAAAACTCACTATGAATCATTATAGGAGTAGTATTAGAAACAGTAACAAGGATCCATAGGCTAAAATCTTAGAGAAATGAGAGGAGAATCCTAGAATTCTATAAATGGCTAAAGCAAGAAAGGTTTGCTGTGTGGTATGAACTTAGATTATGGCATGAGTTCAAAAATGATGAGAATGAGTAATTATGGGGTATGGAAGGAGAATGATTTGAGAAGAGCAAGGAGGCCCAGTGGTGCAAGGAAGGTAAGAGAGAAAACACCCACCTTCTGAGGATGGTGGAGAAACAGCATCGTGGAGAACAGCCACGTTTCATTTAAAGTGACACCATAAAGGAAACATTCAGAAAGGAGTTTGAGGATGTACAGCATTTTGCTGGCAATAGACTGTGAATTCCAGAGGGCACGGTGAAAGGGTTTTGAATGTTGGGAATGGACAGAGGTGGGGTCAGATTAGAGGATGTACAGACATATCAGATAACAAGGGAAATGTGGATACTTTGAGTTCCTTGTTGTGAGTGAAGTAAACAACTGAGGAGCAGGATGGAAACGGTCTTACCATGTGTTAGCTGGTAAGTGTTTTGGTGCTAGTGGACTGGAAGTGACCACTCCAAACGCAAAAAGACTCTGTGGTGTGCCTTACCCCTGCCAGTGTCCACCTCATGCTCTCACTGGATATCATCCTGTTCCACTAAATGTATGTCATTGTACCAGTTACCTCTGGAGAAATGACAAGCATGCTGAATGTCTACCTGGAACATACATAGGATTGGAAGCTACAACCTGAGTAAACTTGCTGGAGATCCAGTGGAGCATGTAGCAATTTACCTCCAAGGAAAAGAGCCATGTGGCCATCTTGAACTCCTTACTCACCATGTGCTGGGGAACTTTGGATTTTGAAGGTAAAACATCTTTCCTGGGAGACCTTCTTTGATCCATTTGGCTCTTCAAAAGGGAATGCTTTCTAGGCAATCCAGGCTATGCTATTAGCTGGTCTGCTGCTCAGTCCCATGACTCAGAATACCTTAGAACATTTGATCTCTAAGTACCATACCAGGTGCAGTGGTGTGCTATAGTAAGCCCCAATTATAATGGGAGCTACTGAATTTGAGAGAAAAACAAGACCTCTTCACTGTGTAACTACCATCTTTTGGAGGAGCAGTTAATGCTTGTGACTGAGCTCTGTTAGAAACTCAATTGCTGCCTGAAAGATACCTGGTGTCTATGCAAATTGAGTTGTACAGAAAGTGTGAGCTCTCACCATCTACCAAGCTCAGGTCTGAGTGTACTCAGCAACATTTCCATTTTAATGGAAGTGATATTTATGGGACCAAATACTTAAGGAACCTGAAAAGCATAAATACATTACCTACAACTTGCTACTCCATCAAGCATCCTTCCAATCATCCTCACTCAACCAGCTCTTGGAGCTCCCTATGTTAATGGGCAGAGTAAGAATATTGACTGGGCATGAAAAGATTTGACCTATGTTCAGTGAAGACTCAAATCTAGTTCTCTCCACCCTGTATGTAGTTCATGGAAATTCCTACCAGTCCCTAGAAAATAGTTACTTGTTAGCCTTAATTCCACTTTGTATTGCCGTTTTCACCTTTTTATGTGCCTTAGCAAGTAATTTAACAGGACCTTGAAAGAAGCTACAGTCAATTCTTATTTTTGGCGGTAGTCAGTCTTCCTGTAAAGTCCCTGCAAATACTAAACTAATGATTACTGAACCACTGATCTTAGTGGAAATGCAGGTTAGGTTCCTGTGAGCCTCTGATCATGGCATTTTCATCAACCCATCAGTATATAACCTTGGTTTATAAGTATTTATGTATTTTTCATTTGTATTCTGTATTTTAGTGGATATTTTTAATTAATTATCTTTTAGCTCATAGCCAAAAGCACCGTAACTCATGCCTCAGTGAAGCTTATCTGTAAGCATACCACACCTTTTCTGTAAGCGTACTACAGTGTTTTCATGCTTTGAAACACTAGATAGCACTTTAGCACTACATTTGGAGGCCATTTTCAACAGCAAAGTTGTCACCAAAAAGCAAAAATGCAAAAAATATAGCACTAAACAGACCATGAAAAGGACATTTTTTGACAGTATGAGGGCTGAAACAAGAAGCCACGTTCAACCTCAGCTGGCAGTAAGCACATCAGACAACTTAACTTTGTAACCACCCTGCAATTAACCATGGATGGCTGCAAAAGCATTACATATGATTTGGGGATTACAAATAAATTTTAGTGAGCAGGTGAATTCACAAATGAAGAATCTGCAAATAATGAGGATCAATGATACATTGGGAACAATCCGTGGCATGGTGTTAGTGCTGATCCAGAAGTCTTATCTGAGCAAGCTAGACTTCAGAGAAGGTGCCTTGTACAATTGTCCTCCAAGCCACTCACATAGGAAAAAGGATGTGAACACTTCTAGCAATATATTGATTTTAAAAAGGGAAATAACCCTATTTACTGGTTATTGGACAAAGATGAAGGTAAAGGAGAATGGTAGCACTCATTTTTGTTTCCTAATTTCCTTCAATGCTGCCAAGCTAAAATACTGTCCAGATTCTCTACTTTGGGTTGACCTAGATTGAAGATAAGCTCTTTGTCTTTTTGGATAGCGACTTGGCTAGTGCTAGGCCCTCTCTAGTTACTTGTTCTAAGAGAAAGTGATGAATGGAGTCTGATCTTATCATGGAAACAAATAGTTGTGCCTTAAGGTTTAGCTTCAGACATCTAATAGATTATGCCCCTCCCCACCCCATATGCTTCCACCAACTCCTTTCTATCAGAAGTGGGGCATGTTCCTTCATAGTCCTCATTATGATAGTAATAGTAATATCTAATGTCTAATGTTAGTTTACTACATGCCCAGTAATATGCTAACCATTGTTTCATTTACACATTATAATAGCCCTGTGAAGTATTATTAATATCTTTATTTTATATAAATAAGGAATCTGAAAATTATAATTCTGTTTAGAAAATTTGCCCAAGATACTAGCTATTTAGCAGTAGAGCCAGGTTAAAGACTAGATGGGTATATCCTGGTAGACACTAAGTTTATTGCTTTAGAAGCAGATTGTATGAGCCAGCATAGGCTGGGTTCTGCAGCAGTAACATGCAGCCCCCAAATTGCAGTGACTTAAAATCACAAATATTTCCTTCTCATATATATACACCTTGGATCAGCTGTGGGCTTGCACTGTTCTGCTTTCATTTCAGACTTCTTGAGGCAAATGGAGCAGTCACTTTGTGGAATATCACCAGAGTAGAGGGAAAGAACAAGGTATAGCAATATCACACTGGGTCAGAGAGCTTTTTCCTAAAAGTGACATCACTTCTGTTCCTACATGATTGGCTCAAATAAGTCACTTAACAAATCCTAACTCTAAGGAGTCAGGGAAGTGCAATCTTCCCAAATTTAGATGACATGTAATAGGTGGTAATTAGCTTACTTTTAATGGTCTTTCTTAGCCTGAAGTCTTCTCAGAGATGCAGGGGTTTTCATTTCTGACTCAATGCTCTTTTGCTCTTAGCAGATGCATTTGATTTAGGTTGGAATGGGAATATTTTCATGGTCAAAACCTGTTGATCATAATATGATTATAAAATAGTGGATATATTTCTAAATCCTTATTTGAATGTTTGCATAATATCCCAGTATATCACTCTTCCATTAATCATTGAACACTCCCCTATCTTGAGGCTTTTCTGTTGGTATCAATCTTTCACTATTTCAACACAGAGCTGTTACAAGTATTTTCTATCAGGGGCAGTTCATGTTGTTACCATTGTTTTATTGTTTTCACTATTTGATGTTTAGTTACTAAAAAGGCTTTTCCTGTTGTAAATATTGCGAATAGTATTCATGGTTTTCTCTTTGCCTTTTAAGTGTAATTATGGTATTTTTGGACAGAAAGGTTTTCAAGAACTTTGTTGAAACAGCAGCATATAAGTAGATGAGCACTCCATTTCCATCCTGTGCACCATCTCAATAGTCAGAGCAAATGAAATCTGATTATGAGCTTTGGGGTCCTAACACCCATAGCTGTCTTTATCTTCCAGCATTTTTGCTTGCTTGTTTTTTTTTTAAATTGGATCCTTGGATGCTCTGATCTATATCTCTATAAACAGTAAAGAATAATAAAAGAAACACATGAGGAAAAAAAAATCAAGATTTAGTATTATTAAAGGGAAAAAGGGAACACTAGATTAGAAAGACAGATAAGGAGAATAGATATCCCTAAGCAATGCCACATGCACTAAGATACAGATCATATTACATTTCTCCAAGTCATTTCTCTAGTTTTTTTTTTTTTCTCATTCCTTAGCCTCTAGCATTCAAGTGTACTTGTTTTTCAGCTTCAAAGCAAAAACTTCAAATGCTCACATTTGCTCACATTAGATAACATTCAAGTGCAAGTCTAATGTTTCTTTCCTTGGTGAAAAAGCAAATAAATCATCCTCTAGTAATGCAAAAAAGTTTCAAACTAAGACTTCTTCTACTATCAATATATCCATCAAACACTGAGACATTGTGGGATTTAAAGAGCCTTGGGGTTTTAAAGTCTTGGCTTGGTGTATTTTAATGCCACATGTATTTTTTTACAAGTGTTTGCATTTATTTTTATAAGAAAAATTAGCATATGATTAAGATATGTAAATGGATTTATGCATTAATTTTTTAAACATTTTTTAATTGAGTTACAGTCATTTTACAATGTTGTGTCAAATTCCAGTGTGGAGCACAATTTTTCAGTTATACATGAACATATATATATTCACTGTCACATTTTTTTTCACTGTGAGCTACCATAAGATCTTGTGTATATTTCCCTGTGCTATACAGAGATCGCTCATATGTGGAATCTAAAAAAAAAAAAAAAAAAAAAAGAACAGAAACAGACTCATAGACATAGAATATAAACAAACTTATGCATTAATTTTTAATTGAAAACTTAATATTCTTAATTATTTTGTGCGATGCTAAGAAATTTCTAAAGATAAATGCAAATGGCTTTACAGTATGATGGTGGTTTGGAGCAAAGCAGGGATGATATTTCTAGGATACTTTAAATGATACAGTCAAAAGTAGTTTCAAGGTTAAATGAAATCCTGTTTTGACCATAATTTATAGGATTTCTCTGAAACACATTACTTACATTACATTGTTCACACTTACCTCTAGAAAACAAAACATTGAATTGACCCAGAAGATCTGTTCAAGAATTACATCATAGAATATACTTTAAAAGTAAATTTAATTTAAAAGAAGAGCAAACTTCTCAGATGACTTAAGGAATAAGATAAAATCATTTATTTACGAATCACTGACATGACTAAATAGATATATTATCACCAAAGGAATTTGTTAGAAATTATATTCTGATTTTAAAAAATACCTCTTATTGGAAAAATGAAAATGAATTATGTTCTTATCACAAGAGGTAGGAAAGAAATATTCCATAGATGTCTTCAATGTTGTTCAACAGAAAACTTTCTGAATCATCCTATGAATATGAAAGATCTATAAAATACAGGAATTGGGATAAAATAAGTCATCTCCTCAGAACTATTTCATTACTAGATTCAACTTCTCCTGACCTTATGCTGATTATATGATAAAGTTTTATGAGGAAGTATAAAAGCTTAGCGTTGACCTCAGGTGGGGCTGGGGGGAGCCAATAGCAACTTGACTACTAAAACTACTGTATTTAAAATAGTAGCACACAATTATGGCAAAGGTTTCCAAAGGATAGAAATCATAAATATTTTTAGGATCCTGACTGATGGACATTTTTCAGTATTTTAAGATACTTCAAAATGGGTAGTATATTTCTTCTCTAGGTGAAAGCTATAACTTGAAGTTAAAATGACTGTAGTCTCAGGTCTGAACCAAGTTACAGGACTATTAGAACCATTCCCTTTTGTGTGACATTCCTAAAGAAAATGTAATGTCCCCTTTCTTTTAATAGAGACCCACTTATTACATAGCTTAACCTGACAGATCCTACTGAGGCCGTTGAATCAGAACAGACCTTGTATAATAACAATGCAGCAACACCTCAGAGACACAGACATCATTCATCCAATAACTTCAGTTATCTAGAAAACAGCAGCAATCAGAAAGTAATATGTATACTTAAATAACCAAGACAGATAACATATAGACCAAATTTTAAGAGCTCTCTGCTCTTGGAAGAACTCTTTAAGCCTTTACTCTCAGCACCTAGCACTAACTTTAGGCATGATTTTAACTGCTTTGTATATTTGTTTTCCATATCTTTAGCAAATTAGAAACAATAAATTAAAAGTTGGAAATGCTGAAGGCAACAATTTGACAACAGGAAGAACCAGAATCCTACAGCCTGAGCATAGAGATGAGAAAGAAAACAATTAGAGCATACATTCAGAAACCCATCACCACCATCACCACCACCACCACCACCAACAACAACAACAACAAAATAACAATAATAGTAGTAGCACTCTGCTGCCACTTACCATGCCATAAATGGCCCTTCTGTCTACCATGGTAGAGGTGAGAGTCTGAGGTGTGCAAGTATTCCTGTATGAGATAGATAGTATCCTCGATGTAGAAAGCATGTCTCCATAAACTCTCACCAGGAAACATTACTGGAGGTTTTCAGTAATCTTTGATCACCAAGGAATTTTCTGCTTAGCTTCCCAGGAACATTTATATTGGGAAAAGTGGTGATGTCATTAAGAGATATATATACCCCATCAATGGAACTCCCACATTCAAATTAATAAATTGACTTTCTGATTTGTGTAAGCCTTGTATAATATAAACCCACTGTGAATCAAATCTTCTTTGATCTTACTAATGAAATCCAATTTTTAGACCTGCAAGTCTAAAGAGATGAACCTTAGATTCTGGTAAAATTATGAAACTATGCCACCAGCTGAGGCCTCTGAGCACCAGCTTTCTCTTGTCTCTCCCAACATAATGATAATTTGTCTTCAAGCAAAGTTTCAGCAAGAAAATCCTGATTTAAAAGTTTTTGCTGTATTTCCTTCAGGAAGTATTCATTTTCTTAATGAAATTCTAAGAGTATTTCAACATTTACATGAAGCAAAAGCTTTCTCTAGTAAGTCACAGGCTGTGATATTTTTACAAATGGCCTGATTACTCCTATGTTAAAATCTTTAAACACTCACTATTAAACAATTTCTGGTCACACATACAGACATTTTTTATAATTACAGAGAAAACTTTTAAAAAGCTGCCAGAAACAAAATTAAGATTTTGATTCACAGTAGAAACAAAGTTATTCAGAATTTATAAGTAATTTTGTGATTTTAAAGCAGCTTTGGAGGAGGTAAAATTCTGAGGTAGCATTGCAGGCACTCTGTCTAGAATAAAGCTGTGAGCTTAAAACCTATGTCTACAAACAGAAACCACGAGAGGTGGGGGTTCTAGCGATCTCCTGGCATAAATATTGACTAATGTCTTTCAGTGATATTAAATTCAGAGTTCAGTTCTATGCCCTGCACAAAGTTATATTAAAGAGTCATGGTTTAGTTTTCCCAATACCATTTGCTAAAGAGACTGTCTTTATTCCATTGTATATTCTTGCCTCCTTTATAGAAGATTAGTTGACCAAAAGTTTGTGGGTTCATTTCTGGGCTTTCTATTCTATTCCATTGGTCAATATGGCTCTTTTTGTACTAATGCTATGCTGTTTTGATGACTGTAGCTCTATAGTATTGTCTGAAGTCTGGGAGAGTTGTTCCTCCAGCCTCCCATTCTTTTTCTTCAATAATGCTTTGGCAATTCTAGGTCTTTTGTGGTTCCATATAAATTTTATTATGATTTGTTCTAGTTCTGTGAAATATGTCGTGGGTAATTTGATAGGGATTGCATTAAATCTGTAGATTGCCTTGGGCAGAATGACCATTTTAACAATATTGATTCTTCCAATCCAGGAACATGGGATATCTTTCCATTTTTTTAAGTCTTCTTTAATTTCCTTCATCAATGGTTTATAGTTTTCCGTGTATAAGACTTTCACCTCCTTGGTTAGATTTACTCTTAGGTATTTTATTACTTTAGGTGCTATTCTAAAGGGGATTGTTTCTTTACTTTCTTTTCCTGTTGATTCATCATTAGTGTAAAGAAATGCAGCTGATTTTTGAACATTAATCTTGTAACCTGCTACCGTGCTGAATTCTTGGATTACTTCTAGTAGTTTTCGTGTGGACCTTTTAGGGTTTTCTATATATAGTATCATGTCATCGGCATATAGTGACACTTTTACCTCTTCTTTTCCAACTTGGATCCCTTTCATTTTCTCTCTTGCCTGATTGCTGTGGCTAGGACTTCCAAGACTATGTTGAATAGGAGTGGTGATACTGGGCAGCATTGTCTTGTCCCATGTTTTAGTGGGAAGCTTTTGAGTTTTTCACCATGAGTACTATGCTGGCTGTAGGTTTGTCATATATAACTTTTATTATGTTGAGATATGTTCCCTCTATACCCACTTTGGTGAGACTTTTTAATCCTAAATGGGGTTGAATTTTATCAAATGCTTTTTCTGCATCTATTGAGATAATCATGTGGTTTTTGTCCTTTCTCTTGTTGATGTGATGTATTACATTGATTGATTTGTGAAAGTTGAAACACCCTTGTGTCCCTGGGATGAACCCCACTTGATCAGGATGTATAATCTTTTTTATGTTCTGTTGGATTCTATTTGCTAAAATTTTGGTAAGGATTTTTGCATCTATGTTCATTAGTAATATTCTGTAATTCTCTTTTTTGCTAGCAGTATGTAAATCAGTGAAGCTAGAACACTCCCTTACACCATACATAAAAATAAACTCAAAATGAATCAAAGACTTAAACATAAGACAAAATACAATAAACCTCCTAGAAGAAAATATAGGCAAAACATTATCTCACATACATCTCAAAAATGTTTTCCTAGGGCATTCTACCCAAGCAATAGAAATAAAAGCAAGAATAAAGAAATGGGACCTAATGAAACTTACAAGCTTCTGCACAGCAAAGGAAACCATAAGTAAAACAAAACGACAACCTACAGAATGGGAGAAAAGTTTTGCAAATGATGAAACTGACAAAGGCTTGATCTCCAGAATATATAAGCAGCTCATACAACTTGATAAGAAAAAAACAAACAACCCAATCCAAAAATGGGCAGGAGACCTAAACAAGCAATTCTCCAAGGAAGAATTACAAATGGTCAATAAGCACATGAAAAAGATGCTCAATATCACTATCAGAGAAATGCAAATCAAAACTACAATGAGGTATCACCTCACACCAGCCAGAATGGCCATCATTCAAAAATCCACAAATGACAGATGCTGGAGAGGCTGTGGAGAAACGGGAATCCTCCTACACTGCTGATGGGAATGCAGTTTGATGCAGCCACTGTGGAAAACACTATGGAGATTCCTCAAAAGACTAGGAATAGACTTACCATATGACCCAGTAATCCTGCTCCTGGGCATATATCCAGAAGGAACCCTACTTCAAAATGACACCTGCACCCCAATGCTCATAGCAGTACTATTTACAATAGCCAAGACATGGAAACAGCATAAATGTCCATCAACAGATAACTGGATAAAGAAGCAGTGGTATATTTATACAATAGAATACTGTTCAGCAATAAAAAATGACAACATAACACCATTTGCAGCAACATGGATGTCCCTGCAGAATGTCATTCTAAGTGAAGTAAACCAGAAAGAGAAAGAAAAATACCACATGAGATCACTTATGTATAGAATCTAAAAAAATAAAAAACATAAATACAAAAGAGAAACAGACTGATACACATAGAATACAAACTTGTGGTTGCCGGGGGGAGGTGGGTAGGAAAGGACAGACTGGGAGTTCGAAATTTGTAGATACTGACAGGCATATGCAGAATAGATAAACAGGATTATACTGTATAGCACAGGGAAATATATACAAGAATATATATTCTTGTGGTAGCTCACAGTGAAAAAAAATGTGACAATGAATATATGTATGTTCATGTATAACTGAAAAATCGTGCTCTACACTGGAATTTGATACAACATTGTAAAATGAGTATAACAATAAAAAATGTTAAAAAAAACTTTAGTTCTTGAACGTGTTTGTTATTATAACTGTGGTGATGGTTTGGTGATTATATGTATATGTTAAATTCATCAGATTTTAATATGTGCAGTTTATTGAGTGTCAGTTATAACTCAATAAAGTTGCTTTGAAAAGTACATAGAAAAAAAAGAGTCATGGTTTAGATACACAGATTGTGATTACCAGAGGCAGGAGGATGGGGGCACTGGGAGAAAGGGGTTGAGGGGGTCAAAGGGGACAAACTCCAGTAAAAATAAACGTCATGAAGATGTAATGTATGCCACGGTGACTATAGTTAATAATTCTGGTCTACATATTTGAAAGTTGCCAACAGTAGATCTTAAATGTTCTCATCACAAGAAAGAAAAAACTTGTAACTACGTAAGGTGATGTTAACTAGACTCATTATGGGGATCATTTTGCAATGTTTACAAACCTTGAATAATGATTTAGTTTTACACCTGAATGTTTTATATCTGAAACTAATATGTTATATGTAAATTAGACCTCAATTTTTTAAAATTCTTTAAAAATAACACAACATGGTTTTTCCTTATCACCTTAGACAGACTTTACAAGAACAATTGTATTTTAAAAGCACACTCAGAGGCTAAGAGTGGATCTGCTTGTCTTTATCTCTAAGTATACTTGTGAGAGTTGCATTTTTAGATAGGGTTGGGGCAGTAGAAAGTAGTCTTCTCTTTTCTGATTTATCAGGCAAAACTTCACAGTGATGTTAGGAGGAAAAAGAGGGAGTAACTGTTGAGTCGTATGCCATTTATTTATATTCTAGTCTATAAACCATTTAACAAAGATGTTTGCACAGAGCAGCCCATGATAAGAGGCAAAGAGTGGGTGTCATTCTACAAATGCAAGTGTATATAACCATATCCACAATGCAAGAAAACATGCCTACCTAGACAACCTCTTAAGATATGTGCCTGTGCTCAAGATGAGACAAAAACTAATGAGAAAAAATCAAGTACTGCCCCTTCAACAAACTCTGATGTGTTTTCAGTTATCAGAAGACATGTTTAGAAGATGATCTTGTGTGTGATAATCTAAATGCATCTTGTAGACAGAGAACTAAACTGCAAATCTAGAAACTGAAAGCCAGTGACAGCCCTGCAGAGAGTGTGGTGAAAAGGACTGAAGCCCAATGTCATTGTCCCTTTGAGTTCTTACTAGTTCTACTTCTTTATCAAGCCCCTGTTAGTACAATAAAGTACAGTCTGGTTTGTTCAGATAATTTTTAGTGGTGAATAAAACATTACTCAAAGCTGGGTTCTATCCTTCACAGCTAAACACTCAAATTCCCTATGCATCACTTTTCTCATGTTAAATAAGTGTAATAATGCACACTTTCCCAGACTGCAGGCAGTGCTAGAGGTAATGTGTGTAATACACCCAGCCTGGTGCCTGCCATAGTAGATTCTCAATAAATGGAAGCTGTCATTCATAGCATTTTAGTAAGACTTCCTCCTCTGACTGTTTTTGCTCTCTAAACATTATATCCTGACTTAACAAACATATAAAAAGTTGCCAACTTTACTTTTTGTTGGTTTATCCATCTATAAAATAAGGCTAGCAGGCCAGAGAGCATATTTAAGTCAGACAAAAATTACCTTTGTAAACTGTTTGAAATCACTTGAAAGACATTCTGAATTGCATCCTTGGTATTTTAGTAGAAATAAAATGCTGCCTTAGGGGTAAAGTTTCTCCTTTATATAATATAAAATACTCTTCTATTAGACTGAGTGCATTGACAAAGCCTTCATTACTGGGAGATTGTTAAAATAACACATGCAATCTATGGTGAAGAAATAAGCCATGACTCTATACATTGATGGCTTTATATGTAGATGGATTCCCTAAGGAAAACCTTTGAGAAAGTTCAGAAATCAGAGAACAAGAGAAATGAATTAGCTCAAAATAGATTTTTTGAAATTTTCTTCCTCATTTGCTTCACTTTGTCTTATACAAGGATTCAATGATTAGAAAAAATTAATCAGAAATATCTTTTTTTTTTTGGCAACTATGTGTTGCTAGATTGGATATCTGTATAGGCTTATTTGAGGACTTAGTAAAAACTGATGGTTATAATAATGAAAAGAAACTCAGTAACAAAATTATTTTATAGTCAGGCAAATATGATGGCAAATAGATTATCTCTTATATTTATGATTTGTAAAAGTATTTGAACACTTCAAAATATACCCAGTCATTTAGTTTCATAAAAACCATTTCAAACTCCTTCAGAACTCTTTCTAAAAATTAAGTTTAAAATATGAAGAAACAAAGTTGATATATTAAAAGATTTGACGACTTGAAGATCAGAAGACAAAGTCTGTGTTTCATACCATTTAAATGAAATTTAGAGACAACTAAAGGGAATTTTCCACCTTATCTAGCCCAAATAAGAGGACAAAAGGGTAGAGAGTCCAGACTACAAGCAGTGACCTATAAGATTAAAAAGAAGTCTCTTTGTTGCAATTTTATCATCACTTGTAAGTGATAAAGTGC
This sequence comes from Camelus ferus, assembly GCF_009834535.1. Lineage (NCBI taxonomy): Eukaryota > Metazoa > Chordata > Mammalia > Artiodactyla > Camelidae > Camelus > Camelus ferus. The sequence continues at coordinate 16,321,102 of NC_045730.1, forward strand.
CAAAAGACAGGCTTGTGGCAGTAGCAATACATTTTCTCAAGGCAGTAAAATCGTCAACAAGGTGTCTGTGTATATGTAGCCCTGCTTGAATATGAAAGCAATTTTCCAAAGCCCTGTCTGTGGCTTAATTCTATTGTTTTCATCAAGAACGAATATTCTAGATCACAATTTTCAGTGACTGATTGTAATGGACGCAGCTTGAAAAATAGATGAGGAAGTTTCCCGAATGATTACTAGACAAGAGTCCAATGCCATCAGCAGCAATATTTGCATTTATCTAAAAAGAGATTAAATGCTAACTGGACAACTATACATTTATCTGTATAGCATCCTTGCATACTTCTTCTATTAAAATATAGTAAGCAAAGGGCAAAATTGGAGTAGAGCAAAAATAAGCAGAAAATCTAAATAAAACAAATAAAAGTAAAAGTTTGAGGCTGTTATACAGTAATACAACAATTAATACATACATTAGATTAAAATGCTGAATTTTTAAAATATTCTATTATTAGAAATAAAACAACGCCGTTGAAAGATGCAAGTGCTGTTTAATTACATCACTTTCAGCAAGTTCATTTTAGGCTAAGTTTTCAAGTCTAAGGCGAATCCAAAGTTGGAAAATATTAACATATCATCTTTACGTATGTAATTCAGTTGTGACCAAAGACAATTTTAATTATTTAGTTTCTGAACAGCTTTTTATGGGTAATTTTATGGTCAATAGCTTTGTAGGAATGTTGCTTTAGAAAAGAGTAATAACTTTTATGTGTGAAGAAATAAGCAGATTGTCATGGGCCAAAAAATTAATTGCTCTGTCTGCTCTTTTGTGCCACTTAGTGTGATTGGGTAAGTTCATGCTTTGGGGTTTTTTTTTCCTCCTTGGAAGGGTTCCTTTGTTGTTGGTGGCAGTGCCACAGAGGGGCATACATAAATGATGCTCTCAAACCAGAGCTTGATGATACTCATTTTACGACATTCATAAGTGTGTGTACTTAAAAAATTGGCAGGGTACTTGAGTTGCTGTTTTAGAGACACACAGGGGATACCAAATGACAGGAAAGTTTAAAAGACTGTGAGACACAGGGGAAAAGGAATAGCAGAACATTAATGGCCTGACAAGTTTAACTCAAATACTTTGGAGGACAGCTAGGCAGAAAACAGTAGCATAGAATTCTCAGAACATAATATGCTTCAGTTAATTGAGTTTCTAGAACAATTATAAGAAAGACTTTATTTCAGTCCTTAACTTTGAAGATGTTTCTAACATAGGATGGTTTGTTTCATTAATTAGCATAGTAAGTAGTGCAGTTCCATATTTCATTTGCTCTGTGATGATTTAAGGTCTTGCAGAAGCTCATTCTGCACTTCAAATGTCACTATAAAAATTCTATAAATGTAGAGAAAAGAAGGTATAGAAGATTGGTTTTAATGTGGGTAGATATTTCTAAAAAGCCAATAATGTCATAAACCTCTAGTGTTATCTTGCTTTTTGGAGATTTGCTGTCTGATTTTTACAAGCAGGGAAAGATTGTTGTTCATAGGTTTTCCTATCTTTCAAGGTTTCACTGATCTTTAAACCTATGACAGAGAGAAACAAGCCACCTGGTTTTGTAAAACTCTCACTACACTAACCACACATTTGAAAATTCTTGCTTATATAAGTAACAGACCATAATGGTGAAACTAAAACAATAGTCATATTTTTTTCAAGACACTATTTGATTAAAAAAAAAATCTTGCACTCTCTATTCCTAAAAGTCCTCTAAGTGATTAGGCAGTAGCCTGACTGGAATGGTTTAGCAGTAGTGTTCCCAGAAGGAAAGGGTAGAGCAGAGGAAGTTTCAAGTACTTCTTACAACCAACTCTCTGAATCTACCCTCCATAAAACAGAATTTAAATGCCTTTCTTATTTGGGGAAAATATTTCTAAATTCTCTATTATTCCCCCTATCCTCATACTGATTCCTCAGAAGAACTCTAACTCTGACTTTTTAATTACCCATTTTTGGTAAGAGTGATTTCTCCACATTAAAATATAGTGCAAAATTTTAGAAGAAACTTTTATTAAGTCATCTCGTCTGTCCTCTTCATTTTATCACAAAAGGAACTGAGACAGGCACCCATCAGCTGATTCATTCAAGACAACACAATTCCTTGTATAGCCAGAAGCAGAACCAAAATTTTTCTCTGCTTAGCACATGAGTCTTCCACATTTATTGCAGAAAGTGGTTCTGAGTTACTCTATGACCAAATTACACATAATAGTGTACTCAAAATCTACAAAAGTGTCCCTGCATTATATGACATACGCTCCTTTACATTATGGCTTTTTTATTCCTCTATCCATTCCCCTCCACACCTCATGATAGGGTCAAATAGTCCAGATTCCAATATATTCATAAAGGATTTGTCATTCTGAAACCACAATGTAGATCACACTCTAGAAAGTGAGTGTGTCCCTGGAAGGAAATGAATGTTACTTCTGATGCAGAAAATGAGTTAAACTTTTAGACTGGAGTAAGGAAGAGTTTACTTCTTTCTTAAATTAAATATTTAAATATTTAATTAAATATTCTAATGTATAACTTCCTAGAATGTGTTTATTTTCATTCATTAAAAGCCAAAAATGATGTTAATTGATTTTGGTTTGCTTTCATATATTAATGCCTAGAGTTTAAGAAATAGTATACTTAAGAAGATGAGCTGCAATATCACTAATTATCAGAGAAATGCACATCAAAACTACAATGAGGTATCACCTCACATTAGTTAAAATGGCCATCATTATTAAGTCCACAAACAATAAATGCTGGAGAGGGTATGGAGAAAAGAGAACCCTTCTGCACTGTTGGTGGGAGTATAATTTGGTGCAGCCACTATGGAAAACAGTATGGAGGTTCCTAAAAATACTAAAAATAGAATTACCATATGATCTGGGAATCCCACCCCAGGCATATATTCAAAAAAGACATAAAGTTTAATTAGAAAAGAGATATGCACCCCAATGTTCATAGCAGCACTATTTATAATAGCCAAGACAAGGACAGAAGAAGTCTAAGTTTCAGGAGAATGGATAAAAAAGATTTGGTATTACACGTACACACACACACACAGTGGAATACTCCTCAGCCATAAAAGAGAATAAAATAATCCCATTTGCAGAAACATAGATGGACCTAAAGATTATACTAAGTGAAGTAAGTCAGACAGAGAAAGACAAATATCATATATTTATCATTTATATGTGGAATCTAAAATATACAAATGAACTTACTTACAAAACAGAAACAGACTCACAGATATAGAAAACAAACTTACGGTAACCAAAGGGGAAGAGGAAATAGATACATTAGGTGTTTAGGATTAACAGATATAAACTACTACATGTAAAATAGATAAACAACAAAGTCCTACTGTATAGCACAGGGAACTGTATTCAATATCTTGTAACAGCCTATAATGAAAAAGAATATGGAAAAGAATATACATATATGTATAACTGAATCACTATGCTGAATACCAGAAACCAACACATTGTAAATCAACTATACTTCAATAAAAAAAAAATTAAAATTTAGAAAAATATCATCAAAACAATTTTATGTCAATAAACTAGATAATCTAGATGAACTGGAAGAATTCCTAGAAAGATACAAACTAGTAAAATTGACTCAAGAAGAAATAGAAAATTTGTACAGATCTATAACAAGTAAAGAGATTGAACTATTAATATAAAAATTCCAATAAAGAAAATCTTAGGCACAGGTGGCTAACTGGTGAGCCCTACAAAATACATAAGAAATTAATATTAATTTTCACAAACTATTCCAAAAAATACAAGAATACAGAATACTTCCCAACTAACTCTATAATGCAAGTATTACCATGGCACTAAACCCAGACATAAACAATACAAGAAAACTTTAAGCCAGTATTCCTTATGAATACAGATGAAAAACTCCTCAACAAAATCTAGCATCACATAACAAGAATTACACACCATGAACTATTGGAGTTTATCCCAGAAATGTAAGGTTGGCTTAATGTCCAAAATTCAGTTATTTTACTACACCATATTAATAGAATAAATTACCAACAAATTATCATCTAAGAAGATACAGAAATAGAAAATTTAATCATTTCATGAAAACAACTGTTGACAAATTAGGAATAGGCATCAATAACAAACTCACAACTAACATACTTAATGGTGAAGGGCTAAATATTTTTCCCCTGAGATCAGAAACAAGACAGGAATGTACTCTCACAACATCTATTCAACAAGATGATTCAAGGTCTATACAGGGAAATTAGACAAGGAAAAGAAATAAAAGATATCCAGATTGGCTCCGCAGCCAGTCCCGCCCAGTCCATGCGCGTCCCGCAGCCGCCCACCACACGCACCGAGCATGAGGGAGATCGCGCACATCCAGGCCGGCCAGTGCGGCAACTAGATCGGGGCCAAGTTCTGGGTGGTCATCAGTGATGAGCATGGCATAGACCTCAGTGGCAGCTACGTGGGGGACTCGGACCTGCAGCTGGAGCGCATCAGCGTCTACTACAATGAAGCCTCTTCTCACAAGTATGTGCCTTGGGCCATCCTGGTGGACCTGGAGCCGGAACCATGGACCTTGTTCAGTCTGGAGCCTTCAGGCACCTCTTCAGGCCTGACAACTTCATCTTTGGTCAAAGTGGGGCTGGCAACAACTGGGCCAAGGGCCACTACACAGAGGGTGCCGAGCTGGAGGACTCGGTCCTGGACATGGTGCGGAAAGAGTGTGAGAATTGCAACTGCCTGCAGGGCTTCCAGCTGACCCACTCACTGGGTTGGGGCACAGGCTCAGGCATGGGCACACTGCTCATCAGCAAGGTCTGTGAGGAGTACCCTGACTGCATCATGAACACCTTCAGCATGGTGCCCTCGCCCAAGGTGTCAGACACAGTGGTGGAGCCCTACAACACTACGCTGTCCATCCACCAGCTGGTGGAGAACATGGACGAGACCTACTGCATCGACAATGAGGCACTGTATGACATCTGCTTCTGCACCCTCAAGCTGGCTACCCCCACCTATGGGGACCTCAACCACCTGGTGTCAGCCACCATGAGTGGCGTCACCACCTCCCTCTGCTTCCCCATCCAGCTCAATGCCGACCTGCGCAAGCTGGCCATGAACATGGTGCCTTTCCCCCGCCTGCACTTCTTCATGCCCGGCTTTGCCCTGCTTACAGCCCGGGGCAGCCAGCAGTACCGGGCACTGATGGTGCCCAAGCTCACCCAGCAGATGTTCGACACCAAGAACACGATGGCCACCTGCGACCTATGCCATGGCCACTACCTGACCGTGGCCACCATCTTCTTAGGGTGCATGTCCATGAAGGAGGTCGACGAACAGATTCTGGCCATCCAGAGCAAGAACAGCAGCTACTTCGTGGAGTGGATCCCCAACAACGTGAAGGTGGCTGTGTGCAACATCCCGCCCCGTGGGCTCAGGATGTCCTCCACCTTCACTGGTAACAGCACGGCCATCCAGGAGCTGTTCAAGTGCATCTCTGAGCAGTTCACGGCCATGTTCCGGCACAAGGCCTTCCTGCACTGGCGAGGAAGGGTGAGGGCATGGATGAGATGGAGTTCACGGGGCGGAGAGCAACATGAACGACCTGGTGTCCGAGTACCAGCAGTACCAGGACGCCACGGCCGAGGAGGAGGGCAAGATGTATGAAGACGATGAGGAAGAATCCGAGGCCCAGGGCCCCAGGTGAAGCAGCTGGAGGGGTGGGACGTGGCTATGGCCAGGACCAAGAGGTCTGTCCCCAGAGCCATGAAGCCACTGACACCCCCCACCCCCCACCCTCACCTCCACCAGGTCCAGTTATGTCACCCTAGGGCTCCCGAGTGTTCATCCTTCTGTATTTACAGCATCCCAGCCCTGCGTGAGTCCACTTGGCTCAGTCTTCTGCCATAGATTATTTCCATTTCTGTGTGACCTGTTTGTCTCTCTGCTTTATTGTCAGCTCCAGGCCTGAAGTTTTATGGCTTTTTTCTTTCGACTGGTTTGTGTTTATATTTTGGGGTGATACTTAATAAATTTATTGCTGTCAGGAAAACAAAAGATATCCAGATTGGAGTTGAAGAAGTAAAATTATCTCTAGTCATGGATGACATGATGTTAAATATAGAAAATCCTAAAGAATCCACAAAACTGTTAGAATTAATAAATGAATGGGAGGCATGCGCAGAGCCGCCACCTGGGCTGGGAACCCACGAGGCCTCCGTGCCCTGCCCTCGGAACAATGGGAGTTGGCTCACGAGGCTTCTTGGCTGCACTGGCCCTGGGGGCAGTGCTGGTGACAGCGTTGCTGAAGATGGTCGCCGACAGCAGGGACCTGGACGGATCTCCAGGCACAAAGAAGTCTATGCCTCCAGAAGACTCTAATGCTGCCCGAACAGGGAGTACCCCACAGGTGTCTCTCAGCCATACAAATAAGTCCTCCACCTTGCCCATGAAACCATCAGCAACAACTCTAGTTTCCTCAAAGAACATAACAGCCACCACCTTGAAACCCACAGCAAAATCATCAATTCCAATTTCTTCAAAGAACACAACCACCACCTTGAAACCCACAATAACGTCTAAAACGACACCACCAGTGATCTCAACAAACACGACTTCTACCACTGCAGGGTCTACAACCAAGATAACAAGTGCTTCGCATCCACAGTGACCACAGCCCATGATAGTTCAGTGACATCTGTTTCTTCACCTGTAACAATCACAGCAACTACTAATTCTGAGGAAAACAAGGCATCCAGCTTCGATACTGGCAGTTTTGTTGGTGGCATTGTATTAACACTGGGAGTTCTATCTTTTCTTTACATTGGATGCAAAGTGTATTATTCAAGAAGAGGCATTCGGTATAGAACCATTGATGAACATGACGCCATCATTTAAGGGTTCCGAGCACCAACGGAAAGAAGAAAGACTGAAGCAGCCCAATTGGTTTTGGTTTATTATTAGTTTAAAACAGGATTCTCTTCTTGAAAATAGCATAAACAGGCCATGCATATAATGTACAATGTATTATATAAATATGTAAAGATTCCTCATGATTGCTGAAAGTAAAAAGGGTTTGGTTTGGGGTTTTTTAATGAACATATGGACCGTACAGTTAATGCAGTGGTTAGAATCACTTTTAGAAAATATACAGCAGGACAAGGCCTGTCCCATTGTTTTGCGGCATTAGTTGCACAGGGCCAGTAATTAGAAGACATCGTCACCGAAGGGCAGGATGCCATCTGGTCACACGAGTAAGGAGCTTGTCACCGCACTCAGGACGGTGCCATTTTTGTTGCTCACACTCGTAAGAGCTGAGTTTATCCTAATTACTAAAGTCACATAGCAGAATTTATACAAATAAACCAAATCTTAAGTGTAACTTTAGCTTAGGTGTCTCTTCTTCAGAAAACATCAATGTTTCATAAGTTTAAAGCTTAGTTATTTGGTTTAGAAACAAAACACACACCCTCCCCCACCAAAAAAAAAAAAAAATCAAAACTGGAAATACCTAGGCTTGGCCTGTCAGAAAGCCATCAGAGATCCTGCATTTTTAAGACCATCTTTTGAGTTTTCAATGGCAGTTGATAATAATTACTTTTTTCTCTCTGTAATTTCAGTAAATTGAAATGATTAACCTGATAATGTTTTAAAGACTTAGCTGTTAGTATTAAATAATAGATTATGTGCTACTGTGAGAATACTGTCACCACTGGAAACTGCTTTATTTCATTTTCAGCTGTTAATTTTATATTTAGTGAATATTTTTCAGAGATGTAGAGCTGCTTTCAGTACCTAGAAATGATTAATGTAGTGTAAACACACCTAACTTAAAAAAAAAAAAAAAGAAGAAGACCCTTAGATGGTTTCCAAAGCAACATCTCATCAGAACTAGGGATGAATGCTGTGTCCAGGCAGCTGGGGATTGTGGGGCCCCCTCGGGCTACTAAACCTGCAGGGGGGGGAATGCTGTATTATCATGCACTGTCGATATTGCTCAGAGATTTGGGGAAACAGCATTTTTGGAATAAATTACACCAGTGTATTTTGGAATAAATTAAGTTTTAAAACAGGAGACTTTTAGCTGGAAATGTCCTGTTTCCTTGCTTGGGTGTTCTTCAGCTGCCCCTCTTCCTCCCTGCTGGAGAGGCGGCTCTCTTACATGTGCTACGTTAATGGAGACAAAAAAGCACAGTACTGTAGGGACACCTATGTTAGCCGTCGTATTTTGGAGTGTTTTCGATTTTACAGTTATATTCCAGCGCTCAGAATTCAGGGTCCAGTTTTGACAAAAGAGGTATTTAGTCATACTATGTCCTAAGATACTATTTCTTCTACCTTAGGTGGTCAAAGTAACTGATACCAATTTCTGACAGTCCAAAAATGAGCTAAGAAGTCCTACTGAATATGTACCTACATTTAACACTTTTGTGATCAGCTTTTGGTTTGCAGAGAATCAAGAATTCTGATATAAAAGGATCATTTCTACTCACTGTGCATTATGGACAATTGATGTGATGAATGATGGATGGATAAAAACTATCCAAAATATGAATATGATCGGATGGATGATGTGGCACATGCAATGTGGAAGAAATATTATGAAACATGTGTGTTTACATTAGTTTGAAAAGAGATGTGGGCTGATAGGGCTACATTAGTAACATTCAATTTACCTAACTGGTCTTTTACCCACTGCTTGCATTTCTTTGCAAAATACACTGACAACACATTTTATAGTAATGGGGGCCTTTTAAATTTAACTTGTTTTGTCTCCACATTCTTGATATTTCCATACTTCAGGTCAGTCAGAACTTTGTAGACAGGCCTGAAATTTTCTTGAATACTTGTTTCTTTAGCACTTTGAAATTGTAAAACCACTTTTTAAGTACTAAATGTCATTATTTGCCTTTAAAGCTTCCTGTGCTTTGGGTTTGAAACAATTTAGTTATGTCTTTTTTCTGTATATATGTTGTGTAATTTGTTACTTTCAAATATCAGTACTTCATTGCAATCAGGTTTTTTTGGTTATCTGCAAAAAAATGAGGGAAACAGTGATGGCAAACCAGTATTTCACTTTGGAGCATATTTCCTTAGCATAAAAGTTTATCTTCCTAATTATGTTTACTTATGCAAATGTTCAGTTTTATTTTGTAACCTTTGAGAATGTATTTACTTGAAGATAAAAGCAATTCAGATGTATGTCTAAATATTAGGCAGAATTCAATCTTTGATTTTAAAATTTCCTTGGATAATCCATAGAATGAATAATTCAAATAGAGATAAATGAGAGCTGGCAGTATATTATGGTGATAATTTTGTATTTTTCAGAAAAAAAATTCAAAGCAAATTCCTGTTACTTCTTTTTTTCTTTTTATTGTAATGACCAGCTTATGGTATTTCATTGTTACTGAGATCTATTTTTAGAATAAAACTTTGTTCTTTAAGAAAAAAAGAATTAATAAATGAGACTAGTAAATTTGCAGGATACAAGGTCAATTAAATATACTAGCAATGAACAATCTGAAAATAAATTAAGGAAAGAATTCTATTTACAACAGAATCTGAAAAGAATAAAATACTTATGGATAATTTAACAAAAGAAGTGTAAGACTTGTACACTGAACACTAAAAAACATTGAAAAATTAAAGATTTAAATAAATGGAAAGAAATCCTATGTTCATGGATGATAAGACAATATTATTAGGATGGTGATACTCCCCAAACTGATCTGCAGATTAGTGCATTTCCTATCAAAATCCTAGATGCCTCTTTTAAAGAAATTGACAAGGTGATCCTAAAATTCATTTGAAATTGCAAGAAGTCTAGGGGTCAAAATGTTCTTGAAAAAAGAACAAAGTTGAAGAAATTTTATTTTCTGATTTCAAAACTTACTACAAATCTACAGTAATCAAGACAATATGATACTGGCTTGAGGATACACATATACTCCAATGGAATAGAATTGGAGTTTATATGTAAACCCTTACATTTATGGTCAATTGATTTTCAAAAAAATTAATAGGGAAAAAATAGCCATTTAACAACTGTTGCTGGAACTACTAAATATTTACATACAAAACAGTGAGGTTGAATCCTACTTTACACCATCCCCTCAAATTAACCCAAAATTGACAAATCTCAATGTAAATCTTCATGAGTTTGTGTTAAGCAATAATTTCTTAGGTATGGCACCAAAAGCGTAAGGGACAAAAGAATATGTTTCTTTGTTGGAAGTTTTTTGATTACTTGTTCAATATCCTTACTTGCAATGTTATGTCTATTCTATTTCTTCTTGAGTCAGTTTTGGTACTTTGCTTCTGGGAATTTGTACATTTCACCTAATATTTTTTAATAATTATTTTTATTTCTTTAAGGTTGGTAATAATATCCCCACTTTATTCTTGATTTTAATAATTTGGATGTGTATCCCCACCCCCACCTTGGTCATTCTATTTAAAGTTTTGTTAATTGTATCAATCTTTCCATTCTGGTTTCACTGATTTTCTTTTCTATTGTCTATTACATTTATCTCTCTTCTAATCTTCATTATTTCCCTCCTTCTGCTAGCACTGGCTTTACTTTGCTTTTCTTTTTCTATTTTCTAGTTCCTTAAAATGGAAGGTTATGTATATTGGTATTCTTGATGTTGTCTCAGAGATCTCTTAAGCTCTGTTCATTTTTCTTCATTCTTTTTCCTTTCTGTTCCTCAGACTAAGTAATCTTAGTGGCCAATCCTGAAGTCTGCTGATTCTTTTTCTGAATACTAACATCTGATGTTGAGCCCCAGAGAATTTTTAGTTTCAGTTATTGTACTTTTCAACTTCAGAATTTCTACCTGGCTCCTTTAAATAACTTCAATCTCCTTATTGATATCCTTTCTGGTGAGACATTGGTCTCCTGATTTCCTTTAGTTCTTTGTTCATGGTTTCTTTTAGTTCCTCCAGCGTATTTAAAAGAGTTGATGGAAAGTCTATTAAGTCTAGTCTATACTTCCTTAGGGACAATTTTTATAAATTTCTCTTGTTCCTCTGTATGGGCCATGCTTTCTTGTTTTTGTCAGCCTTGTAATTTTTTGTTGAAAATTGGACACTGATTAACAGTCACTTGTGTATAACACAGTGTGGCAAGTCTGAAAATCAGATTCACCTCCCAGTCAAGAGTTTATTGTTGCTGCTTGTTGTGGTTGCTGTTGTTTATTTACTTTTCTCAACTAACTTTATAAAGTCAGTATTCCTTGGCCACTGAAGTCTGTATTCTGTTCGTCTAATTGTCAGTTAGTGATCAGACAGAGATTTCCTTAAATGTCCAGAACCAAAAAATGAAGAAAAGCTTCCAGTCTTTGTCAGTGGGCTCTCTGTATGTGTTGGGTCATACTTTCAACATTCAGCTTGGCAATTAACATTTCCTATTTGAGCAGAGCCTGAAAGTTAGACAGATTTCAGGGCCTCTTCAAGACTCTTCTGAGCATCTACCCCTCCCAGATGTGCACGTGTCCTTTTGGATTCCCAAAATACTTAGGAGCTTTTAAAAATTTTTATTGTCCAAATTATCACTCCTCAGCCATCCCTTCCAGGACTTTTGGTGGGTCAACTTAACTGTTATTTCTTTTCCCACATGGCAGCAGCTAACAAACTTGCCTTCAAAAGTTTTTTTGACAAAAACCTGGGTAGTCACCTTTCTGCCTTGGGAGAGTTCCAAGTTAAGCAAAATAAAGGCAAGCCCTTTGCACTAGTCCTTCAGGGAACCACCAGACAGGTCAAAATAAACTACCACAATTCTTTGAGTACAAGATCCAATCTGCTCCCTCTGGGACCAAGAACCTACACTAGAAATGCAGATTGTTGTCTTCAAAACTGCCACTGAGCTGGGGATGAGAAAATGGGACCAGGACAAGTTTAAATGACACAAATTCTTCTACTGAGATTCAATCACTTTTTTCTTGATTAAGTGTTTTCCTAGTTATTTCAAACGTTTGACTCATTTCCACAGTTCACATAAATTTGATTCTGACAGGTTGTGCTAATTTATTTGCTGTTTATATGAAGGGATGGGTCCTTGGGAGTTCTGTATTCACCATTTTTGCTGATTCACCTCCAAGGGACTGATTCTTGAAGAACATCAGCATCTGGTAGTGAAGATGAGTCTGTTGATGAAGCACTGACTCAGGAAACTCCATTTTGGTGATGTTATGAGTGGAAATGTTAGACTACTTCTAAAGGCCAATGACTGAGCTCTGGGCAGCCCAGCCCGCCCAAGGCTGGCCACACGCTCAGCTTCCAGCTTGAGGCAGGTGCCGAGGCCTGGCTCCTGGCTCCCAGGAGCGGGCCTGAGGGAGCATTTCCCATCACAGCTCCTGGATGAAGCTCCCTGGCCACCACCTGCCCACCCACCTGCCACCCAACGAGGGGGCTCCCAACCAGCCAGCCTGAGCCCACCGGGGCAGGGGTGGTGGCTGGCCTAGACTTCATTTTTTTAAGAGCAGTTTCAGGTTCACAGCAGAAATGAGCAGAAAATAGAGTTGGCACATAACCCTCCCATCCACACATATATACTCCCCTACCCTCAGCATCCTTCATCAGTGTGGCATATATGGGACAATCAATGAACAAACATGGAAATATTATTATCAACCAAAGTTCATAGTTACATTAGGGTTAGAGGTAATTAGGTTTATTTATTTTTAATGGAGGTACTGAGGGTTGAACCCAGGACCTCATGCATGCATATATAGAGTTACCACTGAGCTATACCCTTCCCTGCCCATTGTATAGATTTATATAGTTTGAAATCAGAAAATTTCAGATTTGTTCTTCTTTCTCAAGAATGGTTTGGCTATCCAGAATCCTCTATGGTTCCATATAAATTTTAGGGTTGTTTGTTCTATTTCTGTAAAAAATATCATTGGAATTTTGATATGGATTGAATTAAATATGTAGATTGCTTTGAGTAGCATGGACATTTTAGCAACATTTATTCTTCTAATCCATAAGCACATAATTGTATTCCATTCATTTGAGTCATCTTCCATTTCTTTCATCAATGTCTTAGAGTATTCAGTGTACAATTCTTTCATCTCTTTGGATAAATTTATTCCTAGGTAGTTTATTCTTTTTGATAAGTGGTTGATATCCAAAATATGTAAAGAACTGTTAAAACTCAATAATTAAAAGACAAATAACTCACTTTAAAATGGGCAAAGGATTTGAACAGACTTTTCTCCAAAGAAGACGTACAAATGGAAAATAAGCACATGAAAAGATGTTAAACATCATTATAATTATGGAATTCAAATCAAAACCACCATGAAATATCACTTCACTAAGATGGCTATATTCAAAAAGAGAGATTGACCAGGATGTGTAGCAATCAGAATCCTTATACATTGCTGGCTTGATTGTAGATTGTTTTGAAAAATGATTTGGAATTGATTCGGCAGTTTCTTAATATGTAAAATATTGAGTTACCATTTGACCTAGGATTTTGCTCTGAAGTACATACCCAAGAGAAATAAATAATATAATACATTCGCTCAAAAACTTGTACATCACTGCTCACAGCAATATTATTATTCATAGTCAAAATGTGGAACAACCTAAATGTTCATCAACTGATGAATGGATAAACATGTGGTACAGCCATCCAGTGGAATATTGTATCTCAATAAAAAGGATTAGAGCACTAAATACACACTATAACATGAATAAACTTTGAAAACAATATTGTAACTGATAGAAGCCAGTCATGAAAGACCATATATTTATGATTCCATTTATATGAAATGCATAGAAAAGGAAAATCCACAGAGATAGGAAGTAGATCAGTGTAGGCCCTGGGTAGGGGAGAGGGGAGGAAGGAGAATGATTGCTAATGGCTAAGGCATTTCTCTTAGGAGTGATGTAAATGTTCTAAAATTAGTGGTGATAACTGTACAACGCTATGAATATGCGAAAAAGCACTGAATTGTACACTATAAAATGGTTATTACAGTCTATGAGTTGTATTTCAACAAAGCTGATATTCAGAAAAAAATAGTTTTAAAAATTACACCCCAGTCTATGGCCATACTACCCTGAACACATCCAATCTCATCTAAAAATTACACCACAGACCTAAGACCTAAATCTGAACAAAACAAAACAAAACAAAACAAAAAAATAAATCAGGAAATGAAGTTTTAAATGTTGAATAAGGCATTATCACCAAAAAAGTGATGATATAGTAAAAATATAACATAACATAGCATAATATAATATAACATGAGTAGAATATGGTAACGCAACATGAGTATACTAGACTAGAACGTGATATGACATGACGTGACATAACATGATACTGAGATAGATACTGGAAGTACAGCCAGGGAAGTATCCCACCAGACAACTAGGAAATTGACCCTATAACAGTGTTCTGGAAGTCAGAGATATGACAACAGTAGTTTTGTCTGTCTTTTGCTCCACTCTGTTTCTCTTCCTTGATGTTATCATAGGAGGAACATATTCAGAACCACAAATAATTTTTCTGTGAAAGTCAGATCATAAGAAACCAAACACAGTGAGCTAAAACCATAGGCTTTGGACTACCCTCCAGTGTGGGGACAGGTGGTCCCACAGATAATCCAGAACACAATGGACAGACATGCCTTCAAACTCAGGCTGCTGGTGAGTTTCTTTTTAATGGCATGTAACAGTAAAATTAGAACTTACTTAACATACCTTTTTGTATTTAATTTCTTACTACGTATATAAGTAAATATACATACACATAATTCAGAACACCTAATATGTATGCATATACTCCATATGTACACAATTTTACATAAATGCATAAGCATAACCATGCACACACTTTTTTCAAGTATACATTTTTGACTTATTTTTTCTGTTTGGTTTCTCCTTCCCTTGTGCTTCCTTCTTCACTGATGTCAAATATGCTCCCCCAAATAATCCACATTTAAAATCTAATACTATCCGTATTTCTTTCTGTACTCCTACAATCCTGCATAGTTGTGCACAGTCACACAATGGGGATTATCCTGATTTTTTAAAATGAAGTCATGGTGCACTGGTTCTCTATATCTTGATTTTCATTCTAAAATACTTTGTGGAAATTCTCCCAAGACATCTGATACGGTTTTAATTTATTCTTTTAAAGCTGCTTAATATTCCTGATTGTCCATGCTATGACTGTGCTGTAACGTATTCAGCCATTCCGTCACTCATGGACATTCATTTTGCTTCCACTTTTTTTGCTACTGTAAAAAATGCTGCAATAAACAACTTCAATTCTTAGAAATATATGTCCTATGTATGTTTTAGTTCTAAGGCACCAACTCCCAGGAGTAAGATGAAATATATAATTATATAGAGAGATAAATGAAGTATATATATAAATAAACATGAGTGGATGTTGCAAAAAAGACTGGAACAGTTTATATATCTACCTCATGCTTACATGTATACTTTTCCCACAGCCCCACCTATAATAAGAATTGTAGTTCTTATTCATTTTTGCTAGGTATATATTATCTATTCAATTACTAAGGAGTCTACCCATTATAAATTTCAAAAGAAATCTACCTGACTGCTTAACGAAAAGGGAATAGATATGCTCACACAGTTATATAATATTATTAAGACTTGGTTTATCTCTCTTTCTCTTGCTTTCCCTCATCCCTGTTGATTTCTTTTTCAGATTGTCTCTCCCTTTCTAGTCACATGATGGTGGCCAGCAGTTTCTGGAGCTACCTTCTTCCTTCCAGCTTGAGATCTGATAGGAAAGAGACAGAGCCTTGTTCTAGCATTCCCAGCAATGTTCTGAGGTTGTTCTGAAGTTCACTCCTACTGAATCAACTGTACATATCTTTGAACATAATTGTATTGTTGTGAAAATGTGATTCCTTGGTTGGCTTAGGTCTGGGTCACATGCTTTACCCAGGGCTAAAGGTAGAGCCTCAAACTGCCTGTGATGTGGATGGGAGGCATGGGGAGGAAGCAGCCCCTCCAAAAATAGCAGAGTTGTTGACAAAAGAAGTAAAAATAGCAACACAGATATCCACCGCATTTTTTTTCTTTTTTTTTTTCCCCATTGGACTATAGTTGATTTACAGTGTTGTGGTAGTTTCTGGTACACAGCAAACTGATTCAGTTTTATATATACATATACTTTTTCTTTTTTAATATGTGAAGTACGATTACATCTTATTCCTATTGCAGTTGTTACAAAAGGACGTGTTCATCATAAGTCAAATATGGTTCACCCCTTTAAATAGCTGTAAATGTCAAAATTACAATTTTAAACTTCTGTTGAAAATTTTATTATAGTATATCTTAAATGATAATCTTATCCCCTATGTTCTTATTACTTCAGAGTAATTATTAGAAATCTCTGTTGTTACAATGTGCTGTATTCCAATATAATTAGGGAATATGAGAAACATAGGGCCATTGGCTTTAATGTCTTAATGTCTTAGTCTTAACTTATGTTTTCCTTCATTTCCCCCTTTTTCATAACATTACTGTACTCATTTGTATCTTCTTCTACTTCAACTCACCCACCCTTGAAACCTGCCACTTACAATATACAAGTTGTCTGGAAAACAAGAGGCAAGAGAGAAAACCCAAGGTGTTCCTCCATTAGGGAAAATTACGAGCTTCAGTACAAAGACTCTGGGTCAGGCTGAGTCAGTCCTGATCACAATTGTGTATGAGCACCTGGAGGCTCACTTAGTTATTGAATGAATAAAGTTATTTAGGGTACTCAGAGCTCCCTTTTGCTCACTTCCTGGTCCTTAGTTCTATCAAATAGGTGAGGTTGTCAGGTAATTAACTCAGGGTGAGTGAAGTTTCAGTGTTTGTGCGCACGCGTGTGTGTGTGTGTACACATGCACATATACCATACTGTATATTATAAATATACAGATATAATGGGAGCACAGGCTCTGGAATCTGTCTACGTTCAAAATGTGGCTTCAGCACTTAGCTGTATGACGCGGAGTGATGCACTAAACCTCTTCTGCCTCAGGCCTCCCATCTGTAAAACGGCAATAATAATAGTATCTACTTCAACGAGCTGTTCTGAGTATTGAGATCATCTTCATGAAACTCAGCAAGGTGCCTGATATATAATGCATTCCAGTAGTGATAATTGGTATTATGTGTTAAATTTTCCTCCTCACTACATTGGGAGTGATAATAGTCTCAAAACCTAGTACAGTTCCTGGTACATGATAGGTGACACACAAATTTTTAATAAATTACTTGAAACTATAAGGTACTTTTCCTCTGTTCATAGACATGTACATGTACATTTGCAACATCTCAGACAGGAACTACTATCTTAAATACTGCTGGACTAGGAATCAGCAGGTAAAAATGAAACGAAACTGTATAGACGTGGGTTTATAACAAAGCCATAATAATTCCTGAAAGTTGTGCTGAGCAATCGTTGAAATGGAATTGTGTTTTCCTGTTTCCTTTTAATAGGCTACTCATCTTTCTGATCAAAAACTCTTCTTCCAGCAATATTTTGCATGGAGGGATCATAATTTTCAAAAAGATAAGTCAAGAGGGAAAAGAGTGTTTAACAGGCTGAGTGCAGAAATAGCAGTTTTTCTTTTTCAGTAGGCTTTCAGATTCTGATCTGAGAGCTTTTCAGCTTTTAAATAACATTACCTCAAGTTTTACCTGGAGATTCCTTCCTGAGCACGCTGACCCTGGAATGTCTTTGGGATGTCTCCAATACTTTTTTATACTGTAATTTCTTTCCCCATAGCTCCACTCCCCCAGCCCTCAAAAGTACCAGATTTGTTTAAAAAATCAAACAAAAAGAAAGTCAAGATTATACAGAGATGTTAAGAACAAAAGCTCGGCCTTCAACTTTCAATCCTCTTATTAAAACTCATGTCATGACTCTTGTCGAGGGAATGATTTGGTGTCAGTGTCCTCAATCAGCGTTCTCTCAGTCACTTTCATTAGGAGCCATGTTTCCTTGACAAAGGATAACAAATGGACACTGTTGGTCCCTAATGGGCTTTTGACTACAGATCCTGTACCATTTCTCCGTGAAGCAATTGCAATTATTTGTCATTTTAATATGACTTGGCAAGGAGGTCCAAAAAACATGGCTATTATTCATCAATATGTATATTTTGTACTTATATTAGTATTAGAATATCATTATTACTCGTCTCACATTGTATGAGCAAGATAGAATTACACCGTGTAAAAAATGCATTAAATTCTCTTCGGCTGCACTCATATAGCACAAGTAAATGTAATTTAAGAGCTTGCACCATTTATATGCTAAACTCTACCATCTATTATTATTAGTGGAGAAATGCTTTTACCTTTGCACTAATGAAAAATATATCAATATGTTCCCACTGTTAATTGGAAATAATATAGCTAATACTAAAACTCAAACCTTTAATAGTATATCTATCCATCCTTTTACATTCTGAAATGTTCTAGTGCCTAATTTTTCTATCATGTTGGCATAACATAAATTTAATTTTGATATTAGAATATAATTCTTTCATTCTGCATTCTTTCAGAGGCTTTTGTATATAAGATTAATTTGAAACTTTTGAAATTCAACAACTAGCTTTGTAAATAACCACGAATAATTTATCAGGCAACCTTCTCTCAGTGGATATAGTTAATATTGTATTATAATTCTAATGAAACAAGTTAAACTCCTGTCCAATTCCAGGTAGTTTTAAATTGTTTCTGTGATTTTATCAGTCCTTTTTCTAATTCTAAACTAGAGCTAAGTAAAACTCAAGTATGTTGCAAATAAATACACAAACAATGTTTTTCATTGCTACATGTTAAGCAAATGGAAGAAGAGGGCAAGTTTACTAGACTGTTTCTCTGAATTAAGGGCAGTACACACACATGCAGACGCACATACACATCCATAGTGTAAGAAGAATCAAAGAAAGGACAATCAGGTAGATTTCCATGTTTTTAACATGAATAAGACCTTTATCATCATAGCTCAAAATAAAATTAAACTTTTTTTCATTCAACGATTATTTACTAAGTGCCTTACAAAAGACCAGGTACATTTTTAAAATCACCTACAATGTACAAGGAGACCATACTAAGGTCTGATTTTAGCTCATAAAATTTAGAATGCTAGGGAGCCAGACAATGGTCTGAGAAAGAAAGAAAGGCAAAAATCAAGGCAAAATATCCTGCTTGTTTGTGTTGGTGGGTAGGATGGGTAAGATGGAAGAAAGGAAAGGACTAGAAATATTTAATTGGTCATTGACAAAGTCTAGTTATAAGATAACTGGAATGAAATAAATTGAGCTGAAGAGAAATATTTATATTAAAGGAAAATCATCCTATTATTTGTAAAATAAGAGAGTAGTTACATGAAATACAGATTATCTATACAATGAATTATCTAAAATCATCATTTAAAAACTATAGCTATGAAACATTTAAAATTATGTCTTATTAAATTTTTAGATATTTATTGAAGTATAATCAGTTTATATTGTTGTGTCAATTTCTGGTGTACAGCACATGCTTCAGTCATATAAGAACATACATGTACTTGTTTTCATGTTCTTTTTCACCATAAGTTACTACAAGATATTGAATATGGTTCCCTGTGTATAAACTTGTTGTTTATCTATTTTATATATATTAGTTAGTATCTGAAAATCTGGAACCCCTTTCCCACCCTCTTCCCCCAACCAGTGGGAACCATAAGTTTGTTTTCTATGTCTGCATCTATTTCTGTTTTATAAATAATTTTGTCTTTTTTTTTTTTTTAGATTCCACATATAAGTGATATCATATGGTATTTTTCTTTCTCTTCTGGCTTTCTTCACTTAGAATGACATTCTCCAATTCCATCCATGTTGCTGCAAATTGCATTAATTATTTTTATGGCTGAGTAGTATTCCATTGTATAAATATACCACACCTTCTTTATCCAATTATCTGTTGATGGACATTTAGGTTGTTTCCGTGTATGGGCTATTATAAATAGTGCTGCTGTGAACACTGGGGTGCATGTGTCTTTTTGAATTAAGGTTCCCTCTGGATATAAACCCAGGAGTAGGATTGCTGGATCATATGTTAAGTCTATTTTAAGTTTTTTGAGGAATTTCCATACTGATTTCCATAATGGCTGCACCAAACTTCATTCCCACCAACAGTATAGAGGGTCCCTTTTTCTCCACAGCCTTTTCAGCATTTATCATTTGTGGACTTTTGAATGATGGCCATTCTGACTGGTGTGAGGTGATACTTCAATGTAGTTTTGATTTGCATTTCTCTGATATTAAGACTATATTTTTAAATGCAGAGATGTAAAAATATATCAAGTAAAGATAGATTTTTAAAGGAATGTGCACACACACATAAAACACAAATATATACATGTATAAAACAGTATGCTACAAATATTTACTATGTGACAAGATTATGGGTGATTTTAATTTTCTTCTTTATACTTTTTGTATTACTCAGATTTTCTGCAATGAATGCATTACTTTGTCAGAAAAACAGTCACTTAAAAGGCATACTAAAATATTAACTAGAAGATTATTTTTTAATGTGCAAAATTTAAAACCTTTATTTTTACAACTCAATACTGGACTAAATTATGGGTTTCTGTTGAATTTATTATGAAACTTAAATCTGTGCTAAATAAACTTTTGGCCCTTGTTAATGATATTTTAAATATTGACCTTAATATTTTTAAAAGTATCCTTAGAAAAGGCTAAGCCTTGTGGGAAGTATATTAAAAACTTGCTCTCAGCCCAAAAAGATCACAGAACCTCTAGGAAATACAAAACCACTTTTTTTTTTTAAGGTAAACATTAATAATATCACTCAGCTTTTTAAAAAGTTTGGGTCAGTCACTGACAGTTTTATCTGAGAGTCAAATTTGAAACACAGATGGATTCAAAAAGTCATGAAAAATAATGTAAGTTTTTATGGAACATTTCTTGAGGAGACAAGGAAACACAAGTTACACACACAACATGTGGTAAAGTTCCCCTGATGCTCTTTGAGCATTTTGTCTTCTCCTCAAATTTCCATCCCTAGCTTTCTCTCTCTCCTAGGAGTCTTTATGGTTTTATGCTTGTTTGCATGATTTCTCTATGCCAAAGTTCCTCTAACTTTCCCTTCCTCTCAGGTCATTCCCCTCCTGTCCTCTCCAGAAACCTCCATTCCATTTTATAGGCAGATCATGTTTAGTCTTGCTTGGATTCCTCTAGTTCTCTTCTCCAATATCCATCTTAGTCAACACCACGGTTCACTTATCTATAAAAGTGGGAATATTAATACCAACCTCAGAATGAGTGACCAGGGTAGCTGCCATATACTTCATGCTCAATAAATATTAAGTTGCTGTATTATATATGATAACTGGTTTAATCTCATTAGTCTCTTCTCAACCACTTTTAAAGTAGTCACAACATAATATTGTGCATTAAGAGCCTTTCAACCTCATTATCTTCTGTGAAACAAAGGGCAAGCAATAATTAAAACAACAAAGAAAATTTCAATTTCAATAGAATAGAATACAACATTAAACAACAATTCTGAAGAAGAGCTACCATATACAGTAAAATATGGAGTGAAGTGAGGGAGATATTGAGTGAAGGCATAGATGTTTGATATCGCATGCATCTTGTTTGCCAAAATCTCCTATAGGTTAAACTGCTCTGAAGGGCTCAGAAATGATCTTTTTCTTAGCACAGAAGCATGTTAAGATAGTTTTAGCAACATCTATGAACTGTGTTCAACCCAAAAGAATATTAGAAAAGGTAAAGCTGAGAGAAGACCCTCATAGATCCTTCATATGAAAGAAGCATACACAACATCCTTAAACCAGGAATTTAATACCAAGCCAAGATGTCATGAACATTTAAAAACAATAAACAGGTGTAAATTCTCATGAAAGTAATAATGTCTTAGATATGTCACCAAAAGCACCAAAAGCACAAGAAACCAAAGAAAAAATAGATAAATCAGAATGCACCATACCTGTTTTAAATTAATGAAATTTAAGTTTTAAATTAAAATTAAAAACTTTTGTACTTGATAGGACACCATCAAGAAAGCAAAAAGACACCCCCAAGAGTTGGACAGAATTTTTACAAATCACGTATCTGAGAAGGGATTTGTATCCAGAATACATAAAGAATTCTTACAATTCAATAATAAACAGACCAATAACCCAATTAAAAATGGAGAAAGGATCTGAACAGACTTTAAAGAAAATATACAGGTGGCCAATAAGCACATGAAAAGATACTCAACATAATTAGCCATCAAGGAAATTTAAATCAAACCCACAGTGAGATCTCACTTCATACTCATGAGGTTGGCTACAATGAAAAGGAGATAATAACAAGTGTTAGAAAAGATATGGAAAAACAGAACCCTCTTACATTGCTGGTGAGAATGTAAAATGATGCATTTGCTTTGGAAAACAGTGTAGCCCCAATGGATTAAACACACCCAATAGTTCCACTTTTAGGACTATACCAAGAGAAATGAAAACTTATGTCCACACAGAAACTTTTACACAAATGTTCATAGCAGCATTACTCATAGTAGCCAAAAGATGGAACCAACCCAAATGTCCATCAGCTGATGAATGGATAAATACCATATGGTATATCCATACAATAGAATAGTATTAGTCAGTAAACAGAAAGAAAATACCAATAGATGCTAAAACATGGATGATCCTTGAAAACGTTGTGCTAAGTGGAAGAATCTAGTCCAAAGGATCACATATTGTATGGTTCCATTTATACAGAGTATCCATAATAAGTAAATGTATAGATATAGAAAGTAGATTAGTGATTTCCTAGGGTTGGGGTGATGGAGGGGTGGGGGATGGAAGGTGACAGCTTAGAGGTATGGAGGATCTTTGTGGGGCAATGAAATTGTTCTAAAACTGATTGTGGTAATAATTCCACAACTCTCTAAATATACTGAAAGCCAATTAATTGTACACTTTAAGTGGGTAAATTGTATGGCATGTGAATTACTTCCCAGTAATGCTCTTAAGGAGAAAAAAAATAGGCAATTTGGTCTTTCAAGATCTTGGGGACTATGGCTAATACCAGACTTTCCTCTAAAAAGAGGAAAATGAGGACTTTGTGACAAAAAATGCCTAAATGACTGTCCCATTTTTGTCACTTCTATGTTGTCCTCCCATCCTAACTACAAAATCACTTCAGATCTGGATTTTTCTGACAGTTCACTGCTCTCAGAAACAAACATGTCATTCCAAAGTTGAGTCGATTTTTCTTCTTGTCTCCCAAGGCTTTACCCAGGAAGAGACAGGACAAGTACCCTGGGCCTTGGGATTTCCTCAATCTACCAGGATTTTCATTCATTTATTTTCCCTCACAGAGTCTTACCAGGTGGCTTAAGAGAGGGTCTAAGACCCCATCAGTCACTTAACAATCTTTGCTTTACCTTTCACACTCCTCCTCTTGTTACCCAAGAAATCATTATTAAGTATCAGGAAAAGGAAGAGATGATGTTTACGTTTTTGTGTATTTTCCCAAATTTGAGGCCCTTCTCAGAGATTTTCCCATTTCTTGCAGATTTATATCTCTGAAACTCAGATACCTGGAAATGTTCTGTGTTTTCTCTATCATCCTTTCTTCCATCAACCATTGCTTGTTGAATGAAGAATGGTCAAAGTTAAAAAGAAATATAATAACAAGAAAAGTTTGGTTTATATTTCAAAATAGTATCTCATCATATTAAAAAAGTCAGCAACTCCTCTTTATATAATCAATAACCAATTAGAAAATATAATGGAAGAAAGATCTTATTTATGTTGGCAATGATAGATGTAAAATTTCTACCAATTAACAGGAAGTATGGAAGATCTACACTAAAATTAAAATGAAAAGGAAACTTTAGAACTCTACAGAGTAAATAAGAGAAGACTAGAATAAATAGTAGGATATATCTCATTAATGAATAAGGTTCAATACTGAAAAAAAAATGTCATTTCTTCAAAAGAAAGCCTACAAAATTAATCTCAAAGCAAATACCAGTAGAATTTTTCCTCATGAAGAACTTATTCTAAAGTTCATGTGACAGGACAGTTATGGCAGATAGTTAAAAAATTCTGGGAGAAGAAAGAGATATGATAGATCAATAACCCAACTAGGCATTGAAAGTACTTATGAAATTATAGTAATTAAAATAGTTTATAACTTCCCACTAACAAGAAGAGGTCAGTAAGACAGAATAGGGAATTTAAAATTTGACACAACATTGTAAAATGACTATAACTCAATAAAAAAATGTTTTAAAAATTTTAAAAATAAATAAAAAATTCAGTCAAAAAAAAGAATAGGGAATTTAAAAATGTATTCAACTACTTACAGTTATTTGATATATTTTAAGGATAGCATTTCAAATAGGAGAGGAGAAGATGGGTTTTTCAATAAATAATGTTGGGAAAATCTGTATGTAAAAAAAAAATAAGTAGGATTCCTACAACTCTCTTTATACCAAATAAAAACAAATTAACTATTTAAAGATAAAATTATAAAACCATAATATAGAAGAAAACTAAGGTAAAATTTGTGTATAATCTTGGAGTAAGAAAAGTCTTTTTAAACAAGACATAGAACCTAAAAGCCATAAAGGAAAAGATTTAAACAATTTATTACATAAAAATTTAAAACTTCAGTGTCGCAAAAGAATCTTAAAAAAAGTGAAAAGGCAAATCAAATGACAGACAAAAAGTAAGTTTTCTTTTATAAATAGCTCTAACAATCTAATAGAAAAGAATAATGGCCTAATAGAAAAATGGGCAAAAAATGGAGTATTACATAGAAAAAGAATTTAAAAATAAAGTAAAAAATAATAAAATTATTCAAAACACCTTGAAAAGGCTAAGTGGCAGCCAAAATATCTGGTAATAGTTCTGTCGCTATACAGCTCTGGATATAAACCATCAATTCATCATTTCTTCATGACTTGCTCTACTTCCCTGAAGTACCAGAGATTTTATTCTGGTTAGTACTAATATCTCTGATCCCTTTAGGGCAAGATACTTAACATAGGTGTGTATCTTAAACATTAGAATATTATTAAGCTCAGTTAACATTGGTGGTAACTGAAAATAAATCACTCAAATCATTCCTGGCATTTTGAAATGAACTCAGTATTATGTTCAAAGGAGCCAGTTAATTGAAAGCTTTTGTTATTGGTTTAATGCAGATGGTCTAACGGAAGGCAACTTTAAGAGATGTGTGTGGATAGATAGATAGATAGATAGATAGATAGATAGATAGATAGATAGATATAGATATATATTTATATCTCCATATATATATATGTATATATCTTATCCAGATTGAAGAAACTGTTTTTCTAACAATATATTCTTAAGAAACTTTGGATTGCAAGAGAAATTCTACATTATGAAATTGGGAAACAAGACTCAGACCCATTGTGAGAATGCTTTTAAGGGTTTTTTTATGGGACATCGTTTGACCTGTACTGCAGGAAAATTCAGGTAATAATAAACCTTCAAATAAAAGACTTTTTCAGTTAATTAATGATCCCATGTCCATATAAGTGAATCTTGAATGTTCAATGAGATGTATCACGGATACCTAATAAAATAATATCTATGATGCAGCTTAATAACTTACCTGGAAACTTTAAAACTTAAAAAAAAAAAAGCCTTAATGTAGGAGCATCACATTAGTTAAATTAGAGAATTCCAGAATCTCTGATAAGAGTGTGAGCTGTAACACCAATGCCTTAATATTCTTTGAATGTAGTCATCATTTCTATGTATCTAAAGTACTGACATGGATATCAGGAAACTATTCACAAAGGAGATTTAAAGACAAGTGATAGCTAAACATTTAGAGCCTAGAATTACTAATTTGTAAAGAAAAATGAAGAGAACTAAATATATATATATACACACACACATATATATGTAACTTTTTTTGGCTGAATGATAAAAATAAAGTACTGTGACAATTAGGAGTATTTTTAAATTGTAGAAAAGAAGTAGATGGAGGCATATTTAGAATAATACAAAGACACAATCAATGAAATAAAAAACAATAATTTTGGAATGGCTGTAAGGGAAAACACTAATAAATTGATCACAAAGTTTTTGATAGTACCCCTACAGAGCATAACTTGAGTCATATCTTTTTCTTTTAAGATAAAGTGTAAACTAACAAACAAAGGAATTGTAAATATGTACCTAATGTTAGAAAGAAAAGCAAATTAAATTTTATTCAACCTATAATCTCTTAAATGTAATGGATTGCCTCTGTTGAGCTCTGCACATTAGTGTTATACATGCATAAAATCTTTGTATGCTGTGAAGAGTATTTTAATTTCAAAAGTCAGTTATTTAATAATAAAAAAAAATGGTGCACTACTGAATTAAGCAATAATGTAAATAAATCTTTGAGGATCAAAAGAAGCCAGACACAGTAGTGCACATGCTGTAACCATCCCATGTATATGAAATTCAAGAACAGGCAAAACTATTACTCAGCATAGGAATTTTGAGATTAATTTTGTTGTAGTATGTATCAATTGTTCATTTACTTTTATTGCTGAGTGGTGTTTTATTGGGCTATCATTGCACAGTGTGTTTATTCATTCACCTTTTAATAAACATTTGGGCTATTTTCAGCTTGTGCCTATAACAAATAAAGCTGCTGTGAACCTTTGTGTAAAAGTCTTTGTGTAGACATGTTTTTTATTCTCTTGGGTAGAAACCTAGCAGTTGAATAGTTGGATTCTATGATGGGAAAACATATCACTTTTTTAAGAAAGTGTTGAACAGTTTTCCAAGGTGGATGTACAGTAGTATATTCCCATCAGCAATTAAACAGAGTTCCACCTGTTCTACACTCTTAACAACACTTTTTTTTATTGAAGTATATTCAATTTATAATGTTGTGTCAATTTCTGGTGTACACCATTCTTCAGTCATACATGA
This sequence comes from Camelus ferus, assembly GCF_009834535.1. Taxonomy (NCBI): domain Eukaryota; kingdom Metazoa; phylum Chordata; class Mammalia; order Artiodactyla; family Camelidae; genus Camelus; species Camelus ferus. Next base: position 16,348,151 of record NC_045730.1, read on the forward strand.
ATATATATATATTCATTTTCATATTCTTTTTCATCATAAGCTACTACAGGATATTGAATATATTTCCCTGTGCTAGTTTATTATATATATACCACTCAGTATCTGCAAATCTCGAACTCTCAGTTGATCCCTTCCCACCCCCTTAATCCCCTGGCAGCCACAAGTCTGTATTCTATGTCTGTGAGTCTGTTTCTGTTTTACATTTAAGTTCTTTTTTCTTTTTTTTTAGATTCCACATATGAGTGGTATCATATGGTATTTTTCTTTCTCTTTTTGGCTTACTTCACTTAGAATGACATTCTCCAGGAACATCCATGTTGCTGCAAATGGCATTATGTTGTCGGTTTTTATGGCTGAGTACTATTCCACTGTATAAATATACCACTTCTTCTTTATCCAGTCATCTGTCAATGGACATTTAGGTTGTTTCCATGTCTTGGCTATTGTAAATAGTGCTGCTATGAACATTGGGATGCAGGTGTCTTTTTTAATTACGGTTCCCTCTGAATATATGCCCATGAGTGGGATTGCTGGGTCATATGGTAAGTCTATTCCTAGTGTTTTAAGGAATCTCCATACTGTTTTCCACAGTGGCTGCACCAAACTGCATTCCCACCCTTTTCTCCACAGCCTCTCCAGCATTTATCATTTGTGGACTTTTGAATCATGGCCATTCTGACTGGTGTGAGGTGATACCTCATTGTAGTTTTGATTTGCATTTATCTGATAATTAGTGATAGTGAACATTTTTTTCATATGCTTATTGGTCATTCATATGTCTTCACTGGAGAATTGCTTGTTTAGGTCTTCTGCCCATTTTTGGACTGGGTTGTTTGTTTGTTTGTTTGTTTTATTAAGTCTTATGAGCTGCTTATATAGTCTGGAAATCAAGCTCTTGTCAGTTTCAGCTTTTGCAAATATTTTCTTCCATTCCATAGGTTGTCATTTTGTTTTGCTTATGGTTTCCTTTGCTGTGCAAAACTTGTAAGCTTAATTAGATCCTATTTGTTTATTTTTGTTATTATTTATATTGCTTGGGTAGACTGCCCTAGGAGAACATTGCTGAGATGTATGTGAGATAATGTTTGCTTATATTTTCTTCTAGAAGGTTTATTGTGTCTTGTCTTATGTTTAAGTCAGTAAGCCATTTCAAATTTATTTTTGTGTATGGTGTAAAGGAGTGTTCTAGCTTCATTGCTTTACATGCTGCTGTCCAGTCTTCCCAACACCATTGGCTGAAGAGACTGTCTTTATTCCATTGTATGTTCTTGCCTCCTTTGTCAAAGATTAGTTGACCAAAAGTTTATGGGTTCATTTCTGGGCTCTCTATTCTGTTCCATTGATCCATATGTCTGTTTTCGTACCAATACCATTCTGTTTTGATCAACAACATTTGATATAGTTAGCTTTTAATTTTTCAGTCCTCCTAACATGTTTAATAAAATTGTTTTAATTTGAGCATCCTTGATGTCTAATGATGCTGAGTTTGTTTTTAAATCATAGAATATCCAAACTAGTCTAAAGTGAAAGAAGGCAAATCATTTGTTGTCTGGGGATGAGGCAGAGGGAGGGTTGAATTACAAAAGGACACAAGCAGCTTTTCGGAGCGACGGAAATATTTGTCTTTATTGTGGTGATGGTGTAACTGGTATAGATACATGTAGAAATGGATCTAATTGTACACTTTAAATATATGTGTAGTGTACTTCAGTTATATGTTAATAAATGTTTACAGTAGTTTTTGGAAGTACAGGCAAAACTAGTCCATGACGAAAAGCAACAGAACAATGATTATCTAGGGGTAATAGGGATCACCTGGAAGGGAGCATAAGTGAACATTTTAGGGTGGTAGAAATGTTATTTCTTGGTTGGGTCATTGTTCAGTCAGGTGTTTGTGTTTATCAAGACCCACCAAAGCAAATGCTTAAGATTTGTGTAGTTCATTATATACAGATTTTCCTTCATTTTTTAAAAATTCATTATTTGAGATTTTACTTCACAATGTCCCTATAATATTTGCACTATTTATGCAAGGTTCTGTTTTTTCTCCTGACCGCACAGAATTAAGCTTTTTGTCTGATCTTTTATTTCTTACCACAGATAAATATTTATGTTTATATTGAAGATCAACAAACTGGCAAATTGGTAGCAGAAGCTGCTGCATGCAAAGAAGAGTTTGAGTGAGTGACAGACACTGTTACTGTCTCACCGATGAATTTATTCATTGACCTTGAACGTCACTTGGGAAACACAGAAATTTCAGTTTCATAAGCAGGGTCAAGGAGTAATTGAAATATTGCAGAATTTTTCACAAAATTGTGATGGTCATTATTTTCTTATATTCATGCTTGATGCCACTCTGTTGAATGCTAAGCTTTTTTTCTTTTTTGGGGAGGGTTCTTCATTAAGTAAGAACATAGTATTTGTGGCAACAGTCTCAGAGGTTGTCCCCGCATGATCTTTGCATCTTGGTGTTCCCACTTTTGCATAATCCCTTCCCCTTGAGTGTGGGCGGGACCTGTGACTCTCTTCTAACCAACAGAATGGAATGGCAAAGGTGACAGGCTATCATTCTCACGATTGTGTTATGTTACATAAGATTCCGTCTTTGTAGTGGGCTCATTCTAAAGACCCTTCCTAACTGGATTTGAGGAAGTTAAGAAGCCATTTGGAAATTCCACTTGGAAACCAGTTGTGGGTGGCCTCTGGATGCTGAGGGCAGCTTCCAGCTGCCAGCCAGTAGAAGCAGGGCCCTCAATCCAACAACCAAAAGGAAATTTATTCTGCCAGTGATCTGAGTGTCCTTGGAAGAGGGCTCTTCCTCAGCCAAATGTTCAGGTGAGAATGCAGCTCCTCCAACCTCTTCATTACAGCTGTATGAAACCTTAGGCATTGGACTCAGCTAAGCCATGGCCAGACATCTATCCTGTAGAAACTCTGAGATGACGTGTGTGTGTGTGTTGTTTTAAGCCACTATATTGTGGTAACTTACTGTAAAACCATAAGAAGCTAATACAATATTTTCCCTTGAATGTGCTAATTAAATCTCTTTAGATACCTTCCCTGTGCCATTAATTTCCCAATTTATTGCTGATGCTTCAGCTCAGGTCACAGTTCAGGGGCTCTAGAGTCAGTTCCTCTGCCAAGTGTGTTGATGTTGGCACAGAACTCTGCTACAGCTCGAGCATCTAACAAGACCAGACACATTTCTTCAGTTCCTTTGAAGAGATGACGTTGTGGCTCCATCTCAGGCCAAGAAAATAATTTCCCACCTGTACATAATAAAGGCTGAACATGTACCTTCAACTAAATGATGCTAAGAAGTAACCCCAGGCTAAATAAACATAATAAAATAAATATGTAACATGGGAGAGAAATCTGGGAGTAATTTTGGTAGTTTACAATTTTGAGTTTTGAGTATTTGCCTTTTTCCTCATTTAAATGATTTTGAAAGGCAACTACTTAAAAAGATCTCAGGTCAAAAATACCATCAAGAGAATTCTCAGCATTATCATGTGGATCACATTTCAGAGCTGCCCATTTTGAGAGGTCAAAGGAGAAAAGCTACAAAGGGATTTTTATTTTCAGTTTTATTTATTTTACTTAATTTTTAAAGTTCAATACCATAAAAGAACTTTATTACCTGAATGTCCTTTTCTCCTCCTTAATTTAATGCAAAATAATCTTACCATAGTTTTACTGAAATGGTTCTACACTCTTGCTGAAGTTCTTCAAATCCTGAATATCTTTCAGTTTCTTTTTAAAGCACTTTATTAAACACATAACACTTCATTTCTGCAGATATTTGACTTGCTGTCTATAAGACTTCCAAAGTCAGTAGTACAGTCTAGACTTATTAATTAATGTATATAATGAGACAATATACATGCAAGTTTGCTTTACTCTTCATGCAACCCTAGAAATCACATTAGAATAACCAGAGCCAAACATTGAATTCTGCCATCTTAAGGTACTGATTTAATAAATCAATCAGTAGGTATCAAGTTCCTATAAGGTACAACACTGTGGCCTAAATGTGTATATGTGTTTCTAATTATATGGGCAACATTTTTAGTCTTAAACATTACTTAGAGTTGATAAAGCAAATACAGACCACATGGGATAATGTAAATGAACAAAAGAAATCTTTTTAGCTCATGCTTTGTTTATGTATTACATGGAGACCTTGGAACTGAATCAAACTGTCTTACTCAATTGAACAAAAACTTTTAAACAAAAGATGTAGTCAATACGCTTGGCATAAGGTCAAGAGTTAAATGTCTAAAAGGAAATGATAACCAGGAAGTCTGAATAAATTATGTCTCCAAGTGCCTTCCTCATGACCCCATAAGTAGTAAGGATTGGGGCATTCAGGTATAGAGTGCACAGTGAGTACACTGTTTCTTAGAGTTGTGATCTGCAGAACACTATTCAGGAATAATAGCTTCCATGATCAGACAAGGTAGGGACATGCTGCTGGGTGAGAAGTCTTGGTGGTTCTCAATACATACACATTGGCATCTTAAAACTGTTGGGAAGCCCTGTAGCAGATGAACCTCTGTAATTTTAACACAGTATTTTCAAAACCTATTGAATGTTCCACACTTTCGAAGGCACATTTATTAACATGCTTAAGAACAGTTTTCTGCAAAACAGTGTCCCAGGAGACATATATGGTTAAAACAAGAGTGTGGAGAGAGCCCTGAACAAGGATTAGGTCCACAATGGTGTAAAACTAACACTAGCTGTCACTAAGTTATTACAACATTTTAAAAGAGAGAGAGAGAGAGAAGAATACAAAAGAAAAGAAAAGAAAAGAAAAGAAAAGAAAAGAAAAGAAAAGAAAGAAAGAAAGAGAAGGAAGGAAGGAAGGAAGGAAGGAAGGAAGGAAGGAAGGAAGGAAGGAAGGAAGGAAGGAAGAAAGGAAGAAAGAAAGAAAGGAAGAAAATAAGAATTCAAACAATGGAAAGTAAAACTGACACTCTGGTATCAGGGTCTGCTGGGAACTGGTAACCGCACAGTCATGGTTACAATATGCTTCGTGTCCTTTCCACCACCAAGATTCAGCTACTTAGAAACTCTTACACAATGAGGTCTAGCAATTTTACCTTTCTTTCTGCCTTCAGTAGATTCTGGATTATTTCCTCATGCTTATTCTCACTCTCATAGTCTCCCCATCCATAAACTTTTCCCATTCTTGCAGAAAATTCCATGATTCAGCAGGAAACTGAAGTTTTGGTAGTGACATTTATATTCAAATTGTATGGCCAAAGCAACAGTCTGAAGCCTGCCGAGGGAAGAATTCTAGTATAACTGAATACTAAAAGTTAGAATTTTATGTATACTATCTAAAGATCTCCCTAGGAACTTGGGAGGTGGACAATGCTGCTTCCATTGAACAGAAGTAAAAATTGGGCTGGAAACTAGAGAACTTACCAAGACTTGTACATTTCAATCTGTTCTACAACCTTAGATCTAAAGAGGAATTAAATTACCAAACAATCAGGCAAAGAGCAAGATGCAAGGCAATTCACCCATAAGATTTGTCTACAAATATTGAGTCAGGGAAGATTCCTTCATTTGAGCATGAGTAGGAGGTAAAGCAACATGAGGGAAAGAGGAAACTGTGAATTAAGCTGTGAGCAAGAGGAAGGGAAGAATATTCATGTGCCTTTGAAACTGACCCACTATGTGGTCCACAAGAAAATTCTGCATTGAAGTGTGAAACTGTTCGTGAATCCTATAGAATGCAGGAAGCTATAGCCACCAAGAAACAGGAATAGGATTTCAAAATAGTCCAGGAATAAAACATAATAAAATGGAGGGGCATGCTAAAATAAAACAGAAGGAGAAATAAATATAGGAATTCTCAAAATAAAATAAAAATAAAAGATGAAACTCAGGGTGCAGAAGGTTAAAACAGTACTGTAGAGAACAGTTATTACAAGTGCAATGGGGGGAAAGTATAATGGGAACAATGCAGTAGATATGGAAAACAGACTCAAGGAAGCCAACAAACAAGGTCAGGAAGGGTGGAGGAAAGTTGCTTCCCCTTCCTGCTCTTGTGTTCCACAGAAGAGGCACAGATCCCCGTGGCCTCTTCTTTCATTGCCCCTCCTTTCCAGACAGAAGGGACCCAGCTACCCACAGGAAGCCAATGTTCTGCTGTCTTATCCAAACCATAAGATTTAGAGCACTAGGCTCTCCTCTTGATGGGAAGTTTGTGGAAGGAGATAATAAATTCATCTCATGGTGCTATTATCATCTAATGCTCTGGGCAGGGAACCCTGAGAAAGAGATAAAGATTTGAATGACAGAACTAAAATAACAATATGGAGAGACAAAACTAGGCTAGGAAATGCAGCTTCATTTTCAGATTTAGTTAAGCACATGACCTTGGAAGTTTGTAGAGACTTCTTTGGGCCATGCGTCTGTTTTTTTTTTTTGTTTGTTTTGTTTTTTTTACAGTTGTGGTTCTTTATTTTTCATGTCTTCAGCACAGTGCCATGGAGCTTTCACATTTTGAGGTCACTGAATCTTATGTAGTTTAGGCTGTTATGTAGAGACAAGGTTGAGTTTGAGAGACTGTAAGTATGCAACTCAAGGATATGACCTTCTTTAAGCAATACCAAAGGCCTTAGCAAACATGGAAGGTCTAGAAGCAGCATGGGTCTCAGCAAGGGTGCTGTGTACAGTATTGCCTGGGCAGATGTTGGCCACTCGGGTACCAATAAGCAAATATCAGCCACACAGGCTCATCAGGTAATTGCCAATCATGATGGCTTCAACCAAGCTTCCAGCAGTCCTAGAGTGGAGGCTGCAGCCCCCTGGACTTGAAATTCACAAGTATAGCTTAACCTGGTATTACAAGTTAGGCTAAGGCAGGATTAGGTATTTCTAGCTGCGGGTAGACAGAACAGTTTTTACTGTAAGGCAGTTGTTCTGTATGTACTATGAAACATTAGCAAAATTCTAGGTTTAAAATGTTAACATTTGGTTTAGAGAGGGCAGGAAATCCTGAACAAAGAAAAAGCTGGAAAGCACCACAATTTATTTACAAAACAAAATTACCTTGTTTGCTATAGACAGAATGTTTGTGTCCCTCCAAAATTAATAGGTTGAAACCTTACTCCTAACTTGATGGTATTTAGATTCGGGGTCTTTGAATGGTCCTTAGGTCACGATAGTGGAGTTCTCATGACAGATTTAGTGCCCTTATAAAAGAGACCCCAGAGAGCTCCCTCACCCTCTTCTGCCAAGTGAGGGCACAACAAGAAGGCTGTCTGTGAAGCAGGAAGTGGGCTCTCACCAAATACTGAACCTGCTGGTGCCTTGATCTTAGACATCCCAGCTTCCAGAAATGTGCAAAATAAATTTACGTTGTTTTTAAGCCACCCAACCTATGATAGTCTGTTATAGCAGCCTGAACTGATTAAGGCATCTTGCTATTAAAGAGAGAAAAATAATAGATAAAGACAGAAAAGAGTAAATAAACAAATAACAGCTGCGAATAGACATGAAAAATCTTAAGTAAAATATTAGTGAATTAACTAAAGACATATATAAAGCAATTCCACTCTTGGGTATATATCCAAAAAAGAAAAAAAGAAAAACACTAATTCAGAAACATACATGCACTCCCAACGTTCATAGCCGTATTATTTACAATTGCCAAGACAAGGAAACAACCAAAATGTCCATCAGCAGATAAATAGCCCATTACCTCTGTGATCTTCCTCCCCAAAATCCATAATTCAGTCCAATCATAAGAAAGCAAATGAATAAACAAACAATCCTAGGATTGTTTGCTGGAGACATTCTACAAAATACCTAACCAGTACTCCTTAACACTGTCAAGGTTGTCAAAAACAAGGAAAGTCTGAGACGCTCTCATAGTCTAGAGGAGCCAAGGGAAACATGAGTCAATGTAATGCGGGATCCTGGATGGCATCCTGGAACAGAAAAGGTGAAACCTGGGTGAAAACTGAGGAAATCTGAATAAACCATGTACTTTAGTTAATAACAGTGTATTAGCATTGGTTCATTAATTGTGAGAATTGAACCATATACGTAAATAACAGAGGAAAGTAAGTGTGGGATATATGGGAACTCTCTGTATTACCTTTGCAATTTTTGTGTCAATCTAAAACTATTCTAAAATAAGTTTATTTTACAAAAATTCTTCCCCCACCCTTTGAGGCAATTAGATAATTCAATGGTAAAAAAAAAAAAGAGTGCTCCCCATCTACCGTAAAAAAAAACTGGCATTATTTTCAGGAATTACATGTAAAAATTGAAATTGTATTTTATTAAAAGAAACTATACATGGATATTTTTATGATGAGGGAAAATACTTTTTAGTATAACACCAAAAATAACAATAAAATATTCATTTACAAATATTAATAAATTTGACCATATAAAGATTAAACTAAGTGTGATATTACAATAAACATATTTTTACATTTACAATATAGAGGACAAAGAGTATCTTTAATACACAGTGCACTCTTATGAATCAGTAAGAAAAAAAAGACGTATCCAAATAGAAAAATGGGCAAATGCCACCACACAAAAACACAAGTTATTGAAAAGGAAATGCAAGTGACCACTAAGTATACGCTGCTTAGCATCATAAATAATCAGAGAAATTTTCATTAGAACAGTGAATTTTTCCCACTTACGCCAACAAGGACAAAAAGAATGACAATACCCACTGTTGGCAAGGTGTGAGGAAATTGACCTTTTCATACACTGTATGAACACAGCATTCAAGACTTTCACGGTCATTATCATACTTAATTTGTGTGAAAGATAATTTTTATCTCTAGTTTTAATTAGCTCAATTACATGACTACAACCAAATTACAGAGCTAGTTCTGTACCAGATTTGTAGCAATATCTAAGTATTTATTTAAAAAATTGTTAGCTGTTCAAGTTTTAATTGGTTTTCTTTAAATAGCAGTGCTAAGTATCTGTTGATGGAAGATATTTGCTCTTAAGTGGATATGCTTCCCATCAGACATGCAGTAAGTTAACATTTGTACCATGTGCTTTATTTCTTTCAAAATTACTATGAACTTCAGGGTTTTCTTCTGTTTCTATTACCAAAGTCATTTGCCAGAAAAAAAAAAAAGTACCTGTTTTAGCAGGGGCTCAAAAACATTGGATAGATAGATGGAAGGCTGGATGGGTGGATAGATGGATGGATGATAGATGGGTAGATAGACAGAAGGATGGATGAGTGGATAGATGATGAATAGGTTGAAGGATGAATGGATGGATAGTTAGATGGATAGACATAAGGATGGATGGATGAACAAATGAATGAATGAACCAAATATGTTTCTCAAAAACCATGTTCAATTCTCTCTCAAAATCATTTTCTTCTAATCATTGCATCATAATCATTAAGCCAAAGATAACTGGAAAATAAGTTCTTACCAAAAAAGGGCAATTAAGAAAAGGCAGAATCAAACCATTAGTGTTAATTTTATTGTGAAAACAATTTTTCTTAATTTTTACTTAAGTTTTTTTAATTGAAGTACAGTCAATTACAATGTGTCAATCTCTGGTATACAGCACAATGTCCCAGTCATGCATATACATACATGTATTCATTTTCATATTTTGTGAAAACAATTTTAACAGTTCTGTTTTCTGAAACCAAATGAAAAAGTATCCTTAAAAGAAAAATTAATAATAGCTATGCTTTGAATTCAACACTAAAAAGTCTTTTGTTATAAAATTAGTTACAAATATTTTTTAAACATAAAGGCTTTAAAAGTATTTAAGTAGGGCTCCAAATAGATTTACAGAAATCTCTAAATTGATTTACATCTAAATTTGTAATGTATGTAAAACATAATATGACAGGTTGCAAATATTTTGAGAAATGTTTCATATAATAAAGGGATTTAAAGTTTACTTTAGAGAAATCATCAATACTTCCTAAAATAGACCATAAAAATAACACAGGCATCCTTTCGATTCTCTTGAGTATACTTTATTTGTCCTTGAAAAAAAAATATATCCAATGTACCTTTCAGAATGATGTATTAGGTGTTATTGTTATGGTGCTCAATATTGTTCAATACTGAACTACTATACTGATTACCAGTCTCCACTCTGCTTATTTCTGTCATGTGCTTTTATTTACCTCCTGAGGCAAAAACATTTTAATTGGTTTAGAAAAGCTTGAACTCTCTTTTATCAGTGACAGATTTCATCAAAATGGAACTAACCTAGGAGCAGTAGTCCCAGGGCAAAAAAAAAAAAAGATGCACTTTGAGTTTCTATGTTTTAAGACTTATAAAATAATAGTTATAAAAAAGGAAAATAAAGCCTCTTAGTAATTTTTTTCATGATATGGATATATATGTGCACACACATACATATAAATACACAGATGTATTTATACGTATGTGTGCATACAGATATGTATAGCACTCAGGTATAGTTTTACAGAAATGTTAAGAAGTATCAAATATATTAAAGTATCTGCAAAAGTCTTTAACATGGCAGAAAAATGGTTTATAATTCTAGTCTAGGAGGAAACAAGTTAGTACTTCTCCTGTTTTGTTTTGTTAATGGGCTGCTTGCCAAGTTATCCACACATTAAATTTATGGAACACTGCAGTCAATTTTGAAATAATTTACAGTTATAGTAAATCCTGCTAACTGCATAAACAGGCAAATGGTGTATTATTTTAATAGGTCTATATTTCTTTAAGTATTCATTTCACAGTGCTCCATTATTTATGAACAACAGCACAAGAAATAAGTTGCTTGTTGCACAGAAATTGTATTTATTTAATAGATTTTAGTTCCATACAGATTTAACTACTTCAAAAACAGAGACTAAACTGTAATTTGCACAGAGCCAAATATTAATTGTAATACACGTGCAAAACAAACATTACAAATACTAACCACAGTGACAGACACCCACTGTTGGTTGCCACCTCTTTTAAATTTTATTTTATTGTGATAAGAACACTTCACATGGATCCACCCTTTTAACAAATTTAAGTGTACAGTATATTACCCAAAAAATACTAAAGTTGACAAGTACTGATGAAGATGTGGAGAATTGGAAGCTTTGTATGCTGTGGAGATTCCTCCAAAAAACTAAAAATGGAACTGCCAGATGATCAAGCAATCTCACTTCTGGGTATTTACCCAAAAGAACTGAATTCAGACTCTCAAAGAAGTATTATTACGGTCACGGTATTATTATCATGGTCATATGTTCATTGCAGCACTATTTACACTAGCCAAAATGTGCAGAAAAATTTTTAAATGTACATCAGTGGATGCTTGGCTATCACTTTTTGCCAAAAAAAGATGACAAGAATTATAAACTAAACCCAGAAGGGCCAATAGAAATAAATTCAAGTTCTCCCAACATTCTCATTGCGAGTAGACACAGCCTTTCCTTGCATTGAATTTTAACAAAGTTGTTCATCTGTAAATCCATGTGCACTCTACACATAGGAAATGTAAAATGGGCTGTTGAAAGTTGACGGAGGCTTCTATCCTTTCAGTAAATTCTATCTATGCCCAGTGAGATTCTTCGTTAGAGCTAATTTTTGTTGCTCTTTCCACTATATTTTTCTCTTTTTAATTTCTCTTTCTATATCAGGCTAAGCAAAAGCCCTTGAGAGCCACAGACACTGACCTTAATGTTTCCCTCTGCAAAGTTAAAGGCTTTTCCAGCACAGAAAGTTCATTCGAGAGAGACTAAAGTCATCTCATGTTACCTAGTCATGAAATAACAATGAGTTCAGTGAGTTGGTGGAAAATTATTCTCTTCTAAAAGGCAAATTTGTGAAATAGGTGTAAACGTGAGGTTATCTATAATGTAATATAAAGGGTACAGAAAATTGATATCTCTCACTGACAATAATAATTCCAGTATATTCACATATTCTTACAATGCACTGAATATACAAACGCATCTAGACACTTCATTACTTTGGATTAACAGATATTCTCTGCTGAAAGCAAATTAAAAAATGTCTGTGAAGTTACACTTTCAGTAGACAGACCAATCAAGTACTTATGGAGTACTTTCTCTATGTTCAGCTATGTGCCTAAGGATTATACAGAAAGATACAGACAAAATGTAACACACCATTCCTGCCCTTAAGCAGCAGCTAAAATTGTGGTTAGGAAAAAACCAAGATGAACTCACGAGACATCAAATGAAAAATGTCATATTGCTTGAACTCCTAGATTTCGTGGACCCAACTAGGAGTCAATAAACACTTCTTTCTGCAAAAGGGCAGATAGTTAATATTTTAGACTTAGAGGAACATAAGGTCTCTGTAAGACTACTCAGCTCAGCTGTTGTAGCAGGAAAGCCATCAGAGAATAATCCTAAATAATGAATGTGTCTGTGTTTCAATAAAACTTTATTTACAAAAAAGAGGTAGTGAGCTGCAATGGGCCTGCCAAAGTAGTGTACTGACCCTAGGTCCAGTCAATAAGTGTGTTTACATTATGTTAATGATGTCTTGGGAAGAACCAGATTTTTTTCTATCTTTTAAAATTTTATTTATTTTTATTGAAATATATTTAACACATAATATTGTACAACTCTAAGGTGTAGATTATGTTAATTTGATATTGATGTAATATAATATGATTGCCATTGTAGCAATAATTAGCACCTCTGTTACATAATTATCCTTTCTTTTAAGTGGTTGGAATTAGTAAGTTCTAATCTCTTAATAAGTTTGATGATTATAGTACTATATTGTTTATATTCTAGTTCTTATTTACTGCTCACTACAAGTTTGTGCCCTTATACTACATCTTCCCTATTCCCCATCCCCTGGTAACCACCATTTTACTTTCTGTTTTTACAAATTTGACTTTTTGATATTAAGTGATATTATACAGTATTTATCTTTCTCTGTCTGACTTATCTCACTTAGCATAATATGCTCAAGGTCCATCCTTGGTCATGCAAATGGCGAGATGTTCTTCTTTCCCTTAGGTAAATAATATTTCACCCATTGACAGGCACTTGTTTCCATATCTTGGTTATTGTGAATAGTGTTGTAATAAAAATAGGAGTACATGTATCTCTTCAATACCCTGTTTTCATTTCCTTTGGGTATATATATATACAGATCAGATATATATCTATATATCTGTTCCCTTGCTCTATGTGTCTATTTTTACGCTAGTGCCATACTGTTTTTATTACTATAGCTTTGTAGTATAGTTTGAAATCGGAAAGTATGATGCCTCTAGCTTTGTTCTTTTTCCTCAAGATTGCTTTCTCTCTTTGGGGTCTTTTATGGGTCTATACAAATTTTAGACTTTTTTCCACTTCTGTGAGGAATGTCACTGATATTTTGATGGAGATTGTGTTGAATTTAGATAGCTTTTGGTAGTATGAACATTTTACCAATATTAATTCTTCTGATCCATGAATACAGGATATCTTTCCTTTTTTTGTTTTCTTTAATTTCTTTCAGCAGAGTCTCATAGTTTTTATTGTACAGATATTTCATTTCCTTCATTAAATTATTCCCAGGTTTTTTTATTGGTTTTGATACTATTGTGAATGGGCAAGATTTATTCCTTTTTTCAAGATGTTTTACTAATTAGTGTATAGAAATGCACCTGATTTCTGTATGTTGATTTCAGATTCTGCAGCTTTACTGAAATCATCAATTATTTCCAACAGTTTTTGTTTTTGATTGATTCTTTGGGATTTTCTAAATACAAAATCGTATCATCTGCAAATAATAACAGTTTTACTACTTCTTTCCTATTTTTATGCCTTGTATTTCTTTGTCTGCCTAATTTCTCTAGCTAAGACTTCCAGTACTAAATTGAATAAGAATGATAAGACTGACATCTTTGTCTTTTTTCAGATCTTAGAGAGAAAGATTTCAATATCTCTCTGTTGAGTATAATGTTAGCTGAGTGTCTGTCGTATATGGCCTTTATTATGTTGAGGTATGTTCCTCCTATATCCAGTATCTGGGTCTGCTCCCCTGTTGCTTTTATCATGAAAGGATATTGTATTTTGTTGAATGCGTTTCTGCATAAGGAAGGTTTGTTTTTTTAATGGAGCCCATTTTATCAACTCTTTATTTTATTTTTATTTTACTTATTTTTGCTTGTTTCTTTGTTTGTATTTAAAGTTGGAACATTCCTATGAAGATTGTGTGTGTCTAATAATTTCATTGCAAAGGCTGTTCTTACTATGGATGGTTGTCATGTCTTTCTTCTGTGTATATTGGCTGTCGTGTCCTTTTGATGATTAGAGCCTTCCCTGATTGTTGTTGTTGAGCAGAGCCTCCTTTTTCTGTTCTGTGGTTGTCACAGCCTTGACAGGGGCTGGATCTGCTCCCCTGTTGCTGGAATAGAGGCTTCTAGACCCATTTCTAGCTGTGGGGTATATTAGGCAGTGTTGGAGTGCCTCAGCTGGGAGGAAGAATCACTGAGTGTACCTCTGCAGGAGTTTTCCATTGGTAGGTGCCCTCTGCAGTATTGTCTGTCACTTGTTATGCGACTTACAAAGTACCCTTTGTTGATGCTGCCTTTGTCCCCACATCAGCTGTGGGAATGTCAGCCACCTGGTTCTGGGCCCCTGGAACCATTGGTGCAGACCTGCCAATGTCAAGTACTATGACCCACTGTAGCGAGCGTGTAGTCACATACCTGACTCCATGGTATACCACAGGGTCAGCACAGACACCCATCTTGCCTCTGCATATATACTGTATGCCAGCCTGTTGCAAATAATCCTACTCGCCTTTGCCATGTGCCAAATTTCCACCCACTACTTGTTCTTCCTAGAGATGCAGGTTCAGAAAGGTGCCAGCAGAGCAAATCTCCCCTAGCTGCCTGGTGCTGTAAACAAATCTCAGTCCCATCTGCCCCACCTCTCTTCTCATGAGAACACACCAACAATGGGTCCATGGGGAGATAGTGGCTATGGTAGGGCTGCATTGTGCTCCTCCCCCCATGAACACCAGCAGTGGTGCTTTTTTATGGGGGTCCTAAGCTGTTCTGTTCTGAACACAGCCCCAGACAGAGCTCACACCACCTTCCAGTCCCCTGAAGCTGGCTCTGTGCAGTGGGCCCCAGCCTTCTCCCCGATCTTGTCATAGATCTTCAGCAGCCAGTCCCGGCTTGTCCCTGCCAGCTGGTGTCTAGGGCTGCGGATCTCAGGGACCCTCCAGTGCCAGTTTCTTAGTTCTGTCTGCCAAGCAGCTGCCACTTTCTCCTCTGAGCCCTGGAAGCTCCACTTCTGTCCTTGCTGTCCTTCCAGCTGGAGAAAGGGCGTATCAGTGTGGGAGTGCCTTTCTTCCTTTGCAGCTCCCTCCCCACAGGACTGGTCCCTGCACTGATTTTCTTTTTCTTTTTTTCTCTTACCAGATTTTGTGAGTATCCTCCTGTATTTTGAAGTGAGAGACACTGCAAGAATTCAGTAGGTGTTCTGTGTGATTCAATAGGTATGTAGATGCAATTCTTGGTGTACTTGTGGGAGAGGGTAGCTGTGAGTATCTCTACTCCACCATCTTGGAACCTCAAACTTTTTTATTTTAGTGATGGGATTTTTTTTAAGGTACAAAGATACATTGTACAACACAGGGAATACAGCCAATATTTTATAATAACTATACATACAGTATAATATTTAAAAATTGTGAATCACTATGTTGTGTACCTTAAACTTATATATTTTATACCAAAAATTTTTAAAGCATGCATAGGAGTCCAATAGACACAAAGGAATATGTATGTCAATCCAGGAAGGAGTTTCAACATATGAAAGATTTTTGTGGGAGACGAAGTCAAAATTGCAGATGAAAGCTAGGTCTTAGGCACTGGGAAGCCTTTAAATGACAGGCTCGGGCTTTTATCTTTGGGCTGAGAAGAACATTGGGTCTTCGAACTTGTTCAGAAGCAGAGAACCTGGAAGCCTCTGAGCTCTGCATGGAATCCCACAAGCGACAGACTGTGCTTCATTCCAGGGCCACGTTAGTGTTAGGAAACGGGACAGCTGTTCCACGCCCGCTGTATGAAAGCACACCCAAAAGCATGCACACAAAGTAAGTCCTCCAATCAGACAGGATCGGTCTTTTCCAAATACTCATATTAGCCCTTATGTGCTGGTTTCTTTCTTTCTTTCTTCTGTCTCCTGAAAGCCTGCATGCTAGCAGACCAGTCCAGGAGCCATTGTTTTTCATAAAATATAGGGGAAGAAACACTCAAAAATGGAGAAGGTTCTGAGAATTTGCTTCTTTTCTTCAGTTTGGGAAGAGGCATTTTATAACTTAAGGGGCCCAAGGCAATGCCACGAAGAGCAGTGTCCTCCCTGAGCCTCAGCTTCCCCACGTCTGACGTGAAGGGGGTGGGGATGGGAGCATCACCTGAGACCAAGCTTTGGATGCATTTGGTCCAGTCCATTCATCTTCACATTTCCTGGGCTCTCCAGACAATGAAAGGGATAGGCACGTGTCCCTTCCGTCCACTCCTACAGTTCTCAGCTGCACAGAAAGTAGCTTCAAGTGGGACATCAGTTTCTGAAAAGGCCGGAGGGCATCATGGGATGTCGACAGCCATTTTTGTGCAGGGTCCTGGAGTGAGCACCACATCCCCAATGCTGACATGACTGACACCCTTCAGAGTGGGTCCAGATGCTCCTCTCCCCACCTAGGGCTTGCCATCAGCCACCGTGGGCTCCTGAGGCCTCCCTGACTTCTCACCTTCAGTCCTGAAGGAAGATGAGTACCTCCATCCCTAGGTCACCTAGTCAGGAATAGGCAGCACCCTGTGCCCAGGATGTGGGCTTCTATGAGCTGGCAGGGGCATGGGATCCTTGGAGAGTCTGTGTGTCGTGTCCCCAGTGCCTGGGGAAGCTGGGAGGTCACCAGGAGTCAGATGTAGTAGCTGCCAAACACTGCCAGCAGCTGCTGGGCCATTTCCTGAAAGAGGCAGGGAGGCAGAGTGAAGGCTGCAGAGATGTAGCCAATGCATAAGGGGAAAGCCAACCGGTCCCCACACCCTGGACCAGCAGTGATGCACACTAGGGAGAATCCAGCTCTTGGAAGATGCCTGGCCTGGTCTGGAACTCCAGCTCTCAAACTCTGTGGGGCTCCTTGCTGCCTCAATTTCCTGCTCCCCAAGGTGGGTAACCTAAATGCTCGGGCTCGGCCTCAGGGATGAGCTGGCGAAGCTCAGTCTGCATGAGTGGTCTCTCTGTGGGACGAGGACTGCTGGGCAGGAGAGGCGCTTCCTCCAGCAGGTTCTCCGGCCCCTCGGCAGCCGTGGGGCTCACCCCTGTGTCCATGACAACACACAGCTGGCTCAGTCGGCTTCTCAGCAAGGACTCTTGGCTCGTCTTCATTTCTCAAATGTGATCAGACAAAAACTGCACACAGGTCTCCAGGTCAAAGTAGACAAACCAGAGCTGGATCACGCTCTGACAGCCTTCCACTGTGCCCGTCACCCCCAGCAGCACCCGGTGTCTCAGGAGGGCTCCGTGGGCAGCCGCCAGCCTTAGGTCCGCGTTGGTGTTGGCCTTCCTCTGGTGTCTCCGGAAGGTAAGCACGAGGGTCAGGGTCAGGCTGACCGCGGCCAGGGTCACGAGCAGCACGCCCACCCAGTGGTTCCCCAGGACAAACATCTGGCTGGTGGAGTAGATGTTGGCCCACACGACCACATAGAACACCACAGCAAAGGCCAGCTGCATGGGCCGCGAGCTGCAGACGATGTATCTTCTCACACGGGGCTCCAAGAGGGCGCTCTCGGCCAGGCTCCTGTACTGCTCAGCCGGGCCCTGAATGCCCCAGGTCTGCAGTTGCTCTTCCGCGGCTCCCAGGTCGAAGGAGATGGGTGCACAGGTATTGTCGATCCGAAGAACCTGTGAGGACCTGGCCGTGGCGGAGCTCTGAAAGCAGACCAGAAGCTTCACCTCGTCCCCAGCCAGGAGTGCTCCCCACAGGCAGGGCGCTCCAGCCAGGGGAGGAGGTGGGCAAGGGGCCGGCCGCCCCGCCGGGGTCCATCCGCGGCTTACAGGCCACGGCAGAGCCAGCGAGATTTCTGCCTCCCCTTCTCTGGAGCTGCGATTCGTTCTGGAGCAGCCAGCTGAGCTGAGCTGGCCCGGCCGCGGCGCCGCCGCCCGCCGCCGCCCGCCGCCGCCCGCCGCCGCCCGCCGCCGCCCGCCGCCGCCCGCCGCCGCCCGCCGCCGCCCGCCGCCCGCCGCCGCCCGCCGATGCGGAAAGTCGGGGAGCCGCCGCCCCCCCGCGCCGGTGCCGCCGGCGCCGCCACCGCCGCCCGTGCCCCGCCCGCCGACCACCGATGGGATTTTTTTTTTTTTACCCTCTTCATGAAAAAATTTTCCTAACCAATGCCACAATAAAGCCATGTTAAAAGTACTTGAAAACCAGCTTTAAGAGAATTTCACTCGCCAAAACTGTTACAATTATAATCATTGAAAAGAATAAGATAGTATGATTGTGGAAAAATTGACAAAATATTTAATCAATAAAAAAAAAAGTCCATGAATCTATAATAATACCTCCCAAAAGGAAAAAAAATCGTTTAAAAAAAAACTCATTGTTGCTTTTTACATTAACTATTAAATCATCTTTTTCTTTGAAAATTAGAGCTCAAAAAGAATAATTAAATACGTGGTCTTATTCTTTTCAGTAGGAACTGTATTTTGAAGTAACCACATGTCCTCAGTTCATGAGGAAAAGCTCTACTTCGCATAAGGCGACCACGTATTAATCACAAAAGGAAGGATAACATTAGAATAGAGTCATCATTTTCCAATGGCCGATAAAATTGTGTATTCAGACAAGGATCACAAATTGATTTTAAAGCCATTACACAAATGGTTGATTGAGAAATGGATGTGTGTATGCTGCCACAGGACACCATACAGATTATCTTGTGATTGTAAAGGGAAATTTTAACGAGCAGTGAACGGATGAGGTTGTCCTCTCTCTAATGTGGTGGCCAAATGTGTGTCAATGATGAGAGGGCAACCAAGTATCATGTGTTTTCAGTTATATTGTATTATGAAATACGCAGCATCACTTACGATGTATTCCACCTAAAAAGTTTACCTCAATCTATTAAGAATTTGGAACTAAACTCTAGATTACAGGAAATACAGAATATTACACTATAAAATTTAGTGACACCACGAGAAGGAAACGAGGCAGGAACCAAGAGGTAGAATATTCCACAAGACAAAGTTAGTGTCCTGTGTCATGAAATTGTTTTTCATCAAAAGAGACTTACAAGATTCAACATATGGCCCTGGATTTCAGTAACTTTCATACAAGCCAACTATGAAGGACATTTAGGGAATACTAGGGTAAGTTTAAATAAGGATTTGTTATTAGATAACACTAAGTAATTATTATAAATTTTATTAAATATGATAATGTTATTTTATTTTGTTTATGTGGTAAAATGTCCTTAGTTTTTAAAAATTCAAATTCATCTTTTTAAGTGTGGAATGTTATAACTTCAAAAAATTGCTTTTAAATGCTTTAGAATAACAAGGGTTTAAAACGAGTGTCCTCACTCCGATTACCCTACACCCTCCCATGCTCTCATTCCCAGATCACTGTCCAGCACACGTTATGTTATCTTCCTCATGACAGTTGTCATTAACTAGAAAGACTTGGTTGGTTGGTTGTTTGGTTAGATGATTCTTTGGTTGGTTGCTTGCTCATCTCCTTCCCTCATAATGCAAGTTCTATGAGATGAGGGGTCTTTCCTGTCATATTTACAATTGTACTCATAGCCTTTGACGAATGTGTGGTGTAGTAGTAGATGCACATAGTAGATGCTCAGTAAGCATTGTTACATGTTTAAAAAAAGGGGGGGGCATGCTTGTACTAAATCACAATTATTTGTGAAAATTTTCCTTTGAAGATTTCCTTTGCTTAGTTGAACATGGGTTCATATTCCTGTGGAAATAATTGCCAACATAGAGAAGGAGATGCTTTTTTATTTAATATATGAATGAAGTTTACATTGTGTACTGCCAGCTAACAGAAAAAGAGGGGAAAAAATGATAGAAAGATGTGAGATTTAAATTCAGTGTTATTTGGAATCACATGTGAACAGTCTGCTGTGCGCTGCTGGAAGACATCCCTGTGAAGTTCAAAAAGCTGAGTGTTCTAACACCTGTTTCTGAGCTGTAACCTGTTTACACTTTTCATAATA